>NC_089748.1:66314149-66401649 GCF_040412425.1 Macrobrachium rosenbergii
TAAACATGAGGGGTATTATATCCCACTACAATATCAGCAAAGCCCTGCGTATCATTTTATGGAAATCACTGGGAGCAAGAGAGATAGAGAGAGGGGGCTTGGGGCGGCGGCGATATAAGTTTGAGCAGAGAAAAGACTCCATGAAGAATGAACCTCAGTCAAAATATTGAGGTTAAAGCTTTGTGTATTTATCTTCCATCCAGAGCGGTGGTTTTACGCTCTCACCTTCAGCGTATTGGATTTCTCGAGAGTGCCAAGAGGGCAGCAGGCATTGGCCCGAGAATGGGACTGACATTTCGAATGTCTTATACAAGAAGTTTATATAAATTACAAATTATTTTACTTGTTATAGCGAGTTCTACGTTATCGTCAACAATGGGGATTAAAAATATGGTGCTATTTTCTATTTTGCAGTTCATCTTCACGGGCAATTGAAGTTTCAGCTTCATTTAATAAGAGGTTTTCGTCGGATGACAGAAAACTTCTTTTTCGTGCGTATATGTGTGCGAGTGTGTAGCATTGTGTCTTGCTTCGACCGAAAGTTTATGAGCTTCCCTTTCAAGGTTACTTTGCACCTGAAAATTCTTTTATTCATTTCCGTATTGTTTGATGTATTCTCACAAAATAAAACGTACATCAATCTGACTATGTGTTGGCAAGATAAAGCGCACAGGAGTGAACTTCGAGGGAAATATTTAATTCATTTAAAGTACATCCCTCATTGTCAATTATCAGTCCCGCAAATCACATTTAAAGATACTGTCAAGATAACCTAATATCTGTGGATTGGAAAACATCACTCTTAAAAGACTAGTTCAGCCTGTTTCATTCAACCTGTTACATTTTGGTTTGTCCCACGTTTTTAAGGATGAAGCTGTAGACCTCAAGCTTTATTTCTTGATCCCAGCAGGTGCTAGCCGGGTAGGATGGTTAATGGTGGCCATGAAGGGACCCATGGACGTAGCACACGTGTGCCAGGTGCCGCGCCTATCTCAGCGTGGGCTGCGTGAACTTGTGAGTGAAGACAAAAAATGACAGAGGTCACTGGCACAAATGGCTTATTACATAACCACCAGCAGAACATATGAATGGCAACGCCATCCTTTATGTTTACCTATATGTCAACGACGTCATGCATTTCTTGCCGTCACCCATCCAGTTTCTTAACAGAGCCAGTGTTGTTAACCTTCGCCGACCGGAAGGCTAGTGACGAAGGGACAAGCTACTTCCGTCGGCGATGTGTATACGCCTGCATGTATATGTGTGAGTGTGTGTAAACATGAAGACTTTGTTCAAGTCGGCAACTTTCAAGTAGTAGTATTGTGCCTGAATCATTGTATTACCACAAAGCTCTCCAGATTCCCCAAAATCCCATAACCAAGCTGATGTTATTCAAAGTAGCAGCCATCTGGAGGTTAAAGTTAATCAGCCGGATGAGAACATACGGCAAACTATTCCCGAGTTAACACTAAAGTTAAAAGAAACTTTACCTCAGGATCGATTGCGATTAATCTGATGCTCGGAGAGAGAGAGAGAGAGAGAGAGAGAGAGAGAGAGAGAGAGAGAATGCCCTTACTCCACCGATGTATCAGTTCTTAATACATTGATTTACAGTACCTAATGGTTTTATTGCCTTTTGCCTAAAATGATAAACTTTCTTCCTCCATCTGTTTCAAATGGAAATTTTGTTACCGAAGGGATCTTGACGATATATGTGTTAGGATAGTTGGGGTAGGTCATGTTCTTTAGTGAGCCACAGAAGCAGATATTTCGGCCACGTGATAAATTTCATTTTCATACATCGCATTTCCCGCAAAAACAAAAAACAATTGCCTACGGTCTTTTGTATATTATCTTATTGTTCCACCTTCAAACTATTAACCCATTTATTTTCAGCAACAGTAGCACGAGAATTTGCGTTGGAAGGAATCCGTTACACATTAACTTTCCCTCTCTAGATAATTCGATGCCTCGCTTTTCCGTTAATTGGTAATAAAGGGTCTATTGCTTGGCAAATGATATTTAGTTCTGACATTCACTTGCTCTAGTTCAATGAGCTTCTTATCTCCGCCTCATTTCTGTCTTGAGAGGCATTCAGGGTATCGCATACAAGATCTGGTCATCTTTCCCAGTCTCCCTTAACACTAGTGCGTTAGACTTAATTGATAAATAAAGATGGAGCTGCTGTTTCAATATCTCTCTGTAAATTCTTACCATCCTTATTTGAATGAACAATATGATACAAGACATAAGTTCATTAAGAGATCGAAAGAAACTGACTGGTATATTAGCAAGGAAACATTAGCATCAGCTAATTATTTTCTTTCTATGGTTCAGGACCCATAGATATTGCCCTGAACTCCAAAAGACACAGTGCTGCGAATCTCAGACAGAATATCAAACACCCCTTGAAAAATATCAACAAAACATTAGGATATAATATGACAGGATAAAGGAAATCCTCCTACACCGGTTATTTCATTTCTCTCCAACAAACTGAGGCTTGCGAAATCTTGACGCCCACACTAAAGTAAGTCGTTAAACGTCGCACTATCATTTGAAATTAGTGTAACTGCCAGCCTTTAAGGAGCAAGTTAGGGTGCAATTCAAGTGTTAACAACCTACTCCTCTTGAGAAGCCTTAAACCTTACTCCGAAAGCTAATAACGGATGTCATTTCTGTTTGTGTATGTCGTGTGTTTAGCTTTGGTGCAGCAACAAGGCATTGGCGAAAACTTGTTCCCTAATATTGCATTTAATAAGTTAAATTTTTCTTTCACTAGTCTATGATTGTAAAAGGATGGACGCGTTATTTGCTTATTTCATGGAACATTAAGAATCTGAATAGGGCATGGTATTAAATGACTGTTCTCTCGTGAAGAATACTTGGTAAAAGGCTATTAAGAAGAAACAGGATGAGAAATAGAATGTTATAAGTAGGAAGTATAAGATTGTGAGCAAAAGGGACGAACTACTGAAAAACTCAACCGCATTCACGATGGAAAATCGGTACGTTTTCCAAGGGATTATGTAGATCAGTGATTCTAAACTGGGGAACTCCAGAAGCTTCCAAGGAGGCCGCAAGCAGGGTTGGCAGATGGTGCCTATTATTTTTTTAAATTTGTGATGTTAATTGCAAAATTGCCAAAAACATTATCACAGCTTCCATATGTTTTCTAATTATTATCTCATAACATGTTAAAAATTCAAAATGTAAGTCAATTTTCATTTCAGATCTTGTTCATGAATTTTCTTTTATTATGGTAAGATTTTCCCGCGCTCTGTAGTTTATAGTTAGCAAAAATTTCAGGGGTAGGGGGGCGTGGGATCTATACATAATGCAGAAGGAGGGGCAAGGCAAAAAAGTTTAAGAACCACTGATCTAGATCATGCACGAGAGCCAAGCGAGCTGAACCCCGAACACAAAAAAGAGGATCGAAGATGCCTCTTCTGCCTTCCTGGATGCCTCGACAGAAGTTCCAGGAAGTTCTGTGCGACTGAATGTGTCAATAAGGCTGGCTGATGAAGCTATTCAGTTTCTCCGTTTTGCGTTAAAAGAATGATTTTTCCATTTTTCCCTGGAATATGATGGCAGTGTCTAACTAGAATCCTAATTCTGAATATTCACGCAGATGTTTCTTGGTTCATTTATTTTTATTACCAGTCTATTTACATGACAAATTGACAATTTTTATTTACGGGTGCATGCGTATATTGCATTCTTTATAATTTTGCTTCTTGTTTTTTATGAATGGCGTTATAACGTTACAATTCAAGGTTTTATGTTAATAAATGTGGTGTTTCTGTAAGTGAAAATACAAAATTTACTTGGACTGTTCTTATCTCGCTTACATGCTGTATCTGTTACGTCTTGAACATTGCAAAAGGTTTTGGAAAACTTTAATGTTATGATGACCCACTTAAGTCTATAGTAACATTATTATACTTGATTTTTGGAGTTGTTTTCACTTAAGGTTATGTTTAAAAGCTGGGAATTGGATGGAAGATATTTTTTTCCAAACCCTAGTTTGATTACATTTTTATCTTCTTATTTGTTTACTACGCCTGTGAACCTTTTAGATTTCATTCCTCTAAGAGAGTTTATGATCTGATCAACTACGAATTTTCTAGGCATTATTGTATTAAGCTATCAAAGGAATGGTATATGATGAATTGCTTTATATATCCAGTTTTTCCCCTTCCATCATTACTGAATCTGGTTTGTTACTTCGAGCAATGAAAATAAAGTATGTACCCATATCCCATCCCATTTTTCTCATATATAACTCAGTTGTTCCAGTTTGGAAACTAAAACAGAGAATATATTTTTCTTTTCAAATTGATTTACTTTTCGATTTTTTATGTCTTCAGTACTGTTTTACCTTATCTTTTACCTCGATATCCTTCACTTTGTTCAGTTTCAGTTTAAACTGTTATCTAACTTGTACTTTTGATGTAAATGAATCGTTGGTATTATTATATAAACCTACTTTATGAACGTAATAAAGACAATCAAAACGGGCCTGCAGGCATACAGCAGATTAACCGCAGGGCAGGATCATAACTATGTATGGGTGTTGGAACTGGTAGCAACTTGGTGTGTGCTCAGCTCGTGGACAAAGTTGGTCACATCATATATATATATATATATATATATATATATATATATATATATATATATATATATATATATATATATATATATATATATATATATATATATATATAAAATATATATATATATATATATATATATATATATATATATATATATATATATATATATATATACACACACGTGTGTGGTGTAGTGTAAGTCAATAATAAGAAACACTAGTATCTTATTGTAGTTTTGACTAATACAAACAATTGTTGAAAATCTGTTTAGATTACCAAAGATGGCATGGGTGGGATATCCTATTTATTTTTTAACAGAAACAGCTTCATGTGATACATATTCTTTTTCGACAGACACGACTTAACCACCATCCTCTTCCGGGAGATGAAGAGAAAAAGAAAGCATTTAAGAAAACATTTGACAAAAATCGACGTCAATAATCCCCTCTCCTTCATATTACGAAATATTTCTGACCTTCGAACAGCTTAATTGGTTTCGGTTTTCGAGAAAAGGACCTATTCCGAAAGGTTCGGTCCACATTTGATTGTATTTTTTTTATTTAAATTCTCTTCCATTCTTATAAGAAAAAAATAACTGTGTTTATACAGGCCATTTAAAAGGCCGATTTCTGAAAGAAGAGCTCCGAATGAAAGTCTGCCTCTTATCTATTGAAACTAAGGTATTATTTTCCCCACTTCTTAATTTTTTGTCATCATATGTTTTCATATCCTATAAAAACTCTAAGGGGTGAAATCAATATATATGAGTGAAGTGTCTGATCAAAAGGAAATAGAAAACAATACAAAGGTAATAAAAAGAAAAAAAGATGGGGAGCCTTTGTGTCACACGCATGGAAGGCAATGAGAGTATATATATATATATATATATATATATATATATATATATATATATATATATATATATATATATATATATATATATATATATATATATATATATATATATATATATATGTATATATATATATATATATATATATATATATATATACGAGTATATGTGTATGTGTACATATATATGTGTGTGTGTGTATGTGTGTACATATATATAGTGTGTGTGTGCATGTGTGGTTTTGTGTAAACGAGTGATATTGTAACATTCTATTGAACCGATCATAGGTATCTCCATGACTGCTATCGTAAGCAATATTCATATACACATTTCATTTCTCCCTTTATGAATTCTCTTTGATTGATGTGCGGTTTGGATTGCTTAACGACAAACAGTTGCACTTGATGTTGTATTGTTTTCGGTAATTTCACAATGAATAAATGAATATGGATATTATTGGTGGTGAACATTTCATGGATTGAATAATGCTCATTATACTTCTTAATGGAGTCATCTGAGTTCATGCAATGCATATGAATATGATCATTAATATATCTTTTTATGAAAAAAAGAGATGAAATTCGGAATGATCCCATCACACAACACCAGACAATTTCTAATGAAAATAGTGTTTTGTCTGAAAAATTATGGTCCTAATTATTATCAAGCTAAGAAAGTAAACACACTTTTGCCTTGATTTTCACTCGTATTTCTTTCATTAGTTTTATAAGACACGTTGGGATTCTCATCAGAGAAACACCATGATAGAAACAGACGCTGTGGGAAGGTTCTTTGGTGTGACTAAATATTATTTCGAATGAAGGAGGCGTTGGGGGAAGGAAGCAGGAATCCAGTTAGACCGATGACATTAGAATGAGAGAGAGAGAGAGAGAGAGAGAGAGAGAGAGAGAGAGAGAGAGAGAGAGAGAGAGAGACAGAGGGAGAGGGGGATCAACTGCATGTGTACTAGGTTCGGCGTTACTCTGCAACTCGTATCACAAATAGAAATAAAAGAATAAAGCAACTTTCAAAGAATGAAAATGATATACAGGAAAAATAATTTTCACTTTGTAAGGCCACTGGATAACCAGTTATCGTTAAACGTTAATGGTTTCCTAAAGGTCAACTTTCTCAAAGGTCCTTCTCCCGACACTCGTTATCGGTCTTATCGTAATTCATCATAGCGGACAACCCTTCTCCCAGTCCATTTCATGAACCTTATTCTATCTCCATCAAATAGGTCCCATCTTCTGTAAATTAGATTTCTCTCTCTCTCTCTCTCTCTCTCTATATATATATATATATATATATATATATATATATATATATATATATATATATATATATATATAAAATGGGAAAAAAGCACGTTAAAACGAAGAATATATATATATATATATATATATATATATGTATGTGTGTGTGTGTGTGTGTGTGTGTGTGTATATATACACAGAGACACACACATACTGTATGTGTGTATATATATATATATACATGTATATGTATGTATATATATATATATATATATATATATATATATATATATATATATATATATATATATATATATATATATAATATGCAACACCACTAATACTATCAGGACACAAAGCAGAAACTACAATTTCATCTAATCTTCAGTATTACGCTATATAAGGGCAAGCTAATTTCCTATTTAATAGCATTTTTTACAATACTGCTAAATTTAGGAAGTTTTAAATACATTTTGATTCATTTGCAGTTCATGACTACTCATTTAGGCAAGCTAGTTTTCCCCAAATAAGCCAATTAGGTTTATTGCATGTTCATAAAATATAATGATAATAAGATTCTTCTACACTGATTGAACTGGACAAACTATTTACGGTTTGTTTTCGATACAGGAATATTTCCTTGTTTCTGCGCCCCTGTAAACTGAATGATTTAAATCTGCAGTTGCGTGGAAAACTCATATAAACTTATGAAAGCATTATATTTTAATTTCAATGCTTGGAAAAAAAATGTATTTTGAAAGTGCTCTGAAATATTACGTATTTCAACGTCGCGGTTTCTTCTGTAGGTTTAAACAATTTGTCCCTTTTTACAATCAACCCTCAGGTGTCTCCTGTTTCCCGAATATATAAAAAATAATCAGCAGTGTGAAGAAACTGCGAATAAATACAACCAAACTTTTAGGAGACAGCGGCCAGCTTGCCACAACTCGTTGGAAGACAAGCATTGGGCATTCGCTCAGAGATTAATGGGTGGTTATTTGTCACTGCCTTTGAAACACTGGGGAATGCAACCACTATCGCTTTCGGTGCAACCCTCTGAAGTCAGCACGAAAGATAATGTAATTTTGTTGATACCAGTAGTTTCGATAATGTTGATATGCAACGGGGAAAACATTTGTTATTGGTATAATGGATAATTTTGAAGCCATCTGTGGTGCAAGATGTCTTGTTCTTCAGATTATTTAAAAGTTTGGAGGCAAAACCTAATGCTGGGATAACCCGAGGATGGTTGCAATTGAAAGGCAGTCTGAAAAGGGATTATATATATATATATATATATATATATATATATATATATATATATATATATATATATATATATATAAAGGCAGTCTGAAAAGGATTATATAATATATATATATATATATATATATATATATATATATATATATATATATATATATATATATATATATATACACACATATGTGTATGTACACACACACACACACACATATATATATATATATATATATATATGTATATATAATATATATATATGTATATATATAATCCTTTTCAGACTGCCTTCAATTGCAACCATCCTCGGGTTATCCCAACATTAAGATTTGCCTCCAAACTTTTAAATAATCTGAAGAACAAGACATCTTGTTCCACAGGTGTTTTCATAATTATCCATTCTATCAACAACAAATGTTTTCCCTGTTGTATATCAACATTATCGAAAAATTAGATACACAACAAAATTAGATTATACACACACACACACACACACATATATATATATATATATATATATATATATATATATATATATATATATATATATATATATATATATATATATATATATACATACATATATATATATATATATATGTGTGTGTGTGTGATATGTGTATGTGTGCATGTTTGTTTCCATGTGCATGAAAAAGGCGAAAACCAGTAACAAAATAAAGTTACCTACTATGAAACTTGACACACTGCCGCCAGCTAGGATATTATTCATTTGAATGTCGCCTGGCTATCGTTGATTTCAACCATCATTAATGCCATTAGGAATCCATATTTTGATTACAGATTTAATTCATAATATCAAAATATTTAAGCTGATGTACCTAATAACTAAACATTATTGCATATCATTTGAAATAAGTATGCCGGGAATGTTAGGCAAATGGGGAATGTATATAAGTGATATTTGTTTGAGATCTATGTCTGTCTTGTGAATTCATTTCCTTGATAGTCTGTGTGTGTGTGTGTGTGTGTGTTTATGTGAAATGTTGCGTTTTGTATCATTCTTTTTGTTGTTAATTTTGAAATCAGTCTCAAAACGTCAGTTTGTGTATTTTCGAATACATGAATTATTAGTCTTGATTAATTACTTGGTTGTCCTTGAATGTTCTGAATTCTATCGGGCTGAATTAAGAACTCTCTCCTTACATTACTCTGCCAATGACAAATTGTTATTAAAGACCGATCGTTAGCCGGTGAAACTTCACCGAGGATATTTCGAAGTCCCTTTATAATGGTAACAGCGTGTCGAGTCCGTCTACAATCGTGAGATGTGAATCATTAACATTTATATAAAGTCTGAATAGGTTCTCCTTACCCAGACGCGACTTACAGTAGTTACCCTTGAGGAAAAGTTAAGTATACCTTAGTTTAACTAGACCACTGAGCTGATTAACAGCTCTCCTAGGGCTGGCCGGAAGGATTGGTTACCTAACAACGGGACCTACAGCTTATTGTGGAATCCGAACCATATTATATCAAGAAATGAATTTCCATCACCAGAAATAAATTCCTCTAATTCTTCATTGGCAGGCCGGAGGCTCGAACTCGAGCCTAGCAGAGTGCTAGCCGAGAACTCTACCGACTCGTCCAACGAGGAACTTTAAGAAAGTTAGCCTTGCATTGGGCAATACTTCCGCGTAGCAGAAAGGTGGTTGAACATTAAGCTGAAATTTGAGAGAGGTGGAAGAAGACGAATGCCATATGAAGATAAATAAACAGGTGTCAAAAACAGAACTGATTTTAAAGACGAAGGGGGAGAGATTATCTGAGCCTTTGATGTTGATGTGGAGATAAAAAAATTTCTAGTTTTCCGCTGTGCTGCTGAGAAAATCCCGACCTTTTGAGAGGGAGGGAAAGCAGACGACTTGTCTGAGTTAGCCACCAGTGAACCGAGACAAATATGACATCCAAAACATTAATAAATCATTTTTTATCTACTAATGTTTTGGATGTCATATTTGTCTCGGTTCACTGGTGATGCTAGAGGGATCTACTCTATAAATAGTTGTAGCATCAGGTTTTCTTGGGCCTGGGGTGTCGTTCGGTCTGGTGTTATTAACGTGTCCTGGCATATTTCTTCTTAACCTGGTGGGGAGGAAATGTACATCCTGCGTCGTGTTCAGTGAGGGCTTCTCTTGTTGAATAAGAACCACCTCTAGCAGTTGTAGACGTCGCTGGTCAAGGGCCCTCCCTGTTATTCTGTTTTTTTTTTTTTTTTTTTTTTTTTTTTTAATATCGTCTTGGGAGATGGCCTCCTAGTGTTCGGCCCTGGTGTGGTTCCAGGATCGCACACCAGGAAGCCATGTGAACCCTTCCCAAGCCTCCAAACACAATTTCCAAACATCGCTTCATTTCACTTAACACAGAATCGAACCCAGCATTAACATTAACATCAAGAAACTACAAACACTACACTACATACACAATGACAAATGGGTCTGTCCCATTCTTTTATCCTTCCCCTTATACCCTCATTTCACCACCTTTCAGCCACTTCCAAACCTTATCTTCCTTCCGGGGAACCCCTAGGGGTTTAAATCGATTTGTAACCGAACCCTCACTCTATCCTATCCCCACCTCATTGAACTGAATTGCACCACCAGTCTACTCCGACCCACTGCCGTGATCATACTCGGAAGAATCCGGGAGAAACGTTGGCCACTTCAAGATTTTGACCTATATCCAAACTCGATGCATTTACCTTTACGTGTATAAAATCCTACGGGCTATGCTCACCAAATTTGACTTACTCCTAATAGAAATATACAGAAATCACTGGAAATTTAACTCCTGATGAATCACACTGGCACGTTACTCGCCAAATGTAGTAACAGCGAGAAAACTATTGTAAAGGAAAACAGAGAAGACTATGCAAAATCAATGCAGCTGCTGCAACGATTTCTTTCAATAGTATCTATTATTATTATTATTATTATTATTATTATTATTATTATTATTATTATTATTATTATTATTATTATTATTATTGAGAATAACAGAATGGCAGTTTGTATGCCGTTGGGGTTTGACTTCTCCTTCTCAACTTGGCGTACAAGTTCCCTAGTTCCAACAGGTAAGAAATTTATACGCAAAGTTGAGAAGGCAAAGTATCAGCTCAGTCGCATAATACAAACTGCCATTCTTTCCAGTGAAGTGTGTCTTCATGAGGGTCTTCTTCCAAGACATTATTATTATTATTATTATTATTATTATTATTATTATTATTATTATTATTATTATTATTAATAATAATAACAATAATAATAATAATAAAATAATAATAATAATAATAATAATAATAATAATAATAAATGCCAAACCGTTTCACGGAATGAAATCTAAATAACTTTGGGCCCCTACTGTTCACCTTCCATCTCCCCTATGTGTATCATCCCTTCCTTTCAACCTCACAGATCCTCGCATTGCATTCCAATGACTCGTGCAATTTGAAATTTATGAAACATGGAAACCAAAGACCGGGGCTTCGATTCATGCCTCACTCCGACAGCAATCCATAAGCCAATCAGAGGCGATGTCACAAAAGAGCCCTTCAATATGTTAGCGAATTTTCGAAAATTGTTACGAGGACACAATTTCGATCACATGACAAACATTTCGAGTGACACTCGAAGGAGAAAAGATATCGAAGTGAGTTGAAAAGGGAGAAAAATACGTCTAGTTTTTTCTTTGGTGTCCTGAAATTACAGCCACACAGTTCTACTAGAATTTGAAAATCGTTTTCATTAGTTGAGTGACTGTTAATGATTGTTTGGGATAGAGGGAATACCAAAATTGATTTAAATCTATTTTGCAAGAAAGATTTTCAAAATAATGAGAAATGATAATCGCCGACTGAAAGGTACGCATCTTTACTAACACTGTCAAGTTTCACACTCGTCAAGCCGATATAAACGAAATTAGGGTTGTACCTGGTTATATATTTTCTTAATGTAATCCTCCGTACCTTCAAAAAAAAAAGACATAGGACAGGTAAGATTTATACCGATAAACCCCATATCAATAGACAGTTAGTAGCTATTATTTTTAATTGCTTTCTAAATATAAACAAAAAGTTACAGAGAGAGAGAGAGAGTAAAACAAAAAGTAAATTGAAGCTTCTAGAGAAAATAACTCAGAATCTTAAACTTCATTAAATCTCTTATTCAAAAAACAATATTCTTTAAAAGCATATTTCTCTTTTACAAAATATATTTCCAGGCTTACTTCCGGTTCGTTCCAATTCTTTTCTTTCTTTGATTTTTTTTATACATTCCCGTTAGCAAATGCGTGTGACTAGCTGCAATAAACAGAAGAAATTGCCAAAGGGGAACATCAAGCCATCTTGAACTGCTTCATTGGACATGCTGCATCACTCACTCGGCAGGCGTTTAGGATCTCATCGCACCCTAACGACCACGACGAGAGCTGGTACTACAAATAGCAGAGACAGAGCATCCGAATAATAGTCAACTTTCAAAATACAGCAAAATGCAGACTACATCTCGCTCCTTGCCCTTGTAGATGCTATAGGAAGTTAATAACGACAACATAGCCATCGAGCGTAGGTGGTAAGACTATGACAAGATTTACCACAGTTTTTGAAATGAAAGCAGCAGAGAGCTTTTCAAGACTATGGTTTTTCATTTTCTTTATCTGTTCTTTACTAGAACCTTGCTTGTGAGCATTATAAATATGGTTGCCAGGGATAATAGATTTAGAATAGATTAACTTTAAACCTTATTGGCAAAATGCGTTTTGACCTTGTATAAAAGATAAAGCTCGCGTACTGAATAAAAAATGCAAATCTTGGCAAGATTACAGAAATCCAGAATGGATTAGTCAATAAAATTCTGCAAATGTAACTCCGAATTAAACTTCGATATCGGAATATGTTCAAATCCGTGAATCATCGTGTACCTAAATAAGATCAGTATTTGATAATAAACATTACCTTTGTTTACTCGAATCTTATCATTTCTGCAGCCCTGAAAAAAAAATGTAATTACTCTGATCATCATCATCGTTACCTCCAGCACCCCGTGACCTAAAAGGCCTCGTTTATTTACCTTCCGCAAATACTCAGACGCATCAATCATTTTTCCATCTTTTATTTCGTTTATTTATGCTCACTCTGTCTATATTACAAGACATATTTTGATTTTCCTCTCTCTACACATGCAATGTATTTTACTAACGCAGTTTTATCATTAACTAATCTATTATTGTAACTGGGTTAAAATTAGATTTTTGTCAATATTTGGTATTTTAAAGATGGTTAAAACGATAATCATTTGACAATTTGTTTTAAAACATTTAATTCAATATCAATTTATTCTCAAAAGCCACGCATGAGTGTGTTTTAGTTTGGGAGAATAAGGTTAGGCCACAAGCCAAGAAAGAAGTGACAGTTAAAATGGCTTCTTTATGTATTCATTCGTTTTCTCTAGTGTTTAAAAAAATGCTTCGTCGAACGATTCAAAGTAAAAAAAATTGTAAAAATATTCAAAGAATATTACAACATAGAATACATTATTTGAAAATAAACAACAAAAATGAACAAGTAATATCAACATATTGCCCCTTGGAGTGTACCTATATACAGACCAACTTTTACACACCAAAAATCACTGTGAAATTCTACAATTTCAGAAAGTAATTCTACTCTCAGGTTCATAATTATAAAGAGTTTTAGTATCCCAAAGTACTGAGCGAAATTATTCCATTTTTTGTTGCAAAAGTCAATTTGGCAAAAGAAGAAACCAGCACCCCCACAAAAAAAAAACAAGAAATGTCTTGTCAGTAATTCATAAAAAAATGAAGAAGGATATCAGTTTTTAACTTCTAATTCAACATCCCAGTTTTGCCACGAAACTTTTCCCATTTAAACTTCCGGTAAAGAAGTCTGTTTCTAGCAACCAGCGATTGCACATTCATATGCAAAACTCCGACACGATGTGGCAGCAAAATATTTGAATGTCGTCAAGATAAAGAATCAAAACTATTGACTCCTAAGAGCATTATCCTACATACTTCAAAATCGACTTGAGGAATTAGTTTTCTTTTTTTTTTTTTACTTTCTTCATTCTTAATTCATACCATAATAGTTTCTCATCTTTAATTTTCTGTCGTTTCTCAAGACCGACAGAACGTGGTTCTCTAATGAAAATTGGAGAAAGAAATGATCAGCGTGTGTCTGTCTGACTAATATTTTCTCTCTCTCTCTCTCTCTCTCTCTCTCTCTCTCTCTCTCTCTCTCTCTCTCTCTCTCTCTCTCAAGCAAATCTTAATTATATCCTGCATTTAAAGTTGCCAGTACATTTGACCTTGTATTCTACTTCATTCTTACTAGGTTACTCATTTTTGATAGATTATTCCAGCACTACACGGCAAAATTGAAGGGTTTATACTGAAATGGATAATATATACATGAAGAAACACAAACTTATCATGAAAAAATCTGTGATAAAATTCGGAAAGGAAAATGGGGATTCCATGTTCGAAGCAGATACCAGGTGTCAACAACAGACAGAAGTACTGAACGAGACAGTAAAAGAAAAGAAAGATAATTTTTTGAAATGTCTTCCACCAGAGAAGAAGGGTCACTCACTCTCGGAAAACTGACTGATATTTCATTATTTTGAATCTGGATTTGGAAGAGCTTTTTTCGGGTAAAAATCTTATAAAACTGTTGGAATGAACGACAGAAACTAATGCCGGACGAGAGAATGACCGAGAGAATTATTATTATTATTATTATTATTATTATTATTATTATTATTATTATTATTATTATTATTATTATTATTATTTTAAGTTGTTACCCTGCTGTCGTATGAAGAAAAGTTAGCATGCGACAATTAAATTGTTGAAAGACAAAAAAAAAAACTTACTCCTGGTAATATTTTTCATAACTTTTTTTATTGATCAGGACCTGAATGAATAATTAGATATGCCGACATATACACTTACACATACACAGTCACTAACATACTTGGCACGAAACACGGAACGTACAACAGCAGAATGACGGCAGAAAAGTAGCTACAAATGATGCAGAAACTGAAACTGAGAAGGGACTTCTGTGAAACCATCAAAGTAAACAAATTGAAACCCGCGTGTCTTCTTTAACGCATAAGAGCTAAAATAAATAAATAAATTAAAAACAAATAAACTAAAGTTAAATATATTTATCTGTGCTATTTCACAACCACACGATATGTAAACGCAGCCCTCACGAGCACCACTTTCCAGGTGAATTCTCAGATTCCCAAAAGCGGTTTAAAGATGCACCTGGGTCTAACAGACTGAATACTCCAAATGAGAGACGGAGGGGAGAGACGCATTCCTTCTTTGAAACTTCTGAAGGGAGGGGAAGACAAGAGAGTTGTCGAGAGAGTGAGAGTGACTTTGCTGTTAAAAATGGGAAAAAGACGATTGCTTATTTAACATATAATCGAGATTCTTGTAATAAACGAGGTAATGAATATTCGGATCTTTCCTAGATAGCAACAGCCAAGGGTTTCGGGGTCGTTTTCGGGCTGTCATTATCTTTATGATATTTATTTATGTTTTACGGTCATCCCCAACGGGCTAACGCTAGCCCTTTGTTGGCCAAGCCGGTTGAGCTCAGACTGTCACTGATGGGCCGGATTCAATTCCCTGGCCGGCTGATGAAGAGTATTTATTTAGATTTTATTTCAGATAGAAATTCATTTTTGTTTATGTTTTTAGCCACGGTCATCCTTCAACGGAGAGCTGTTAATCAGCTCAGTGGTCTGGTAAAACTAAGGTATACTTAACTTAACTAAACACGCTGCAAAGGGGCCACTATCTAGGAAAGATCCAAATATTCTAGTATATGATATGATGGAAGGCAAATGGAGCATGTGAATATTATAATGGAATAAACAAGAGTTTAAGCAAACATTATCACTATACTTCAGTGAGTGTAGGGAAACAGAGAACGAATCATCCCAGTACATAAAAGCACCACGTGCAGGGGACGACTAATAACTTTTTGACAGTATCACCATTACATAATCAGTAATATTCCAAGAGGCTGCTCAGTTTAAATGCAATTTTGAATAAATTTTTCTAAATATGCCAGGTTATTGTTCAATTCTAAGCATACAATATTTCCATTTAAAAGCAACAATCCACAAATAGAATATGTCCCTGACGAAAGTGTTTACAGTTCCTACACCTTAAACTTCTACTGTTTATCCAAACCGTTGCTGAGCTTCGTTCACTTTGCTAAGCCATATCAGAAATATTAAGGGCAAGAATGTTGAACTTGTTAGTAGCTGCCACACTTCATTCTGCTCTGATCACTCGATTGGTTGTCAGGGTGTAAATGAATTTTGTTAATGAATTTTGTTAACTTAGAATACTAGAAATACCGGAATGTCCCCATACAACGCCTCAAATACGCATATCTGCAGTAGGAGAGTGTTTTTTTTTTTTTTTAACACACTTAAATATCAGATTTTGGACATAAAAAAGTTGCGCCTCTTAGTCTACAAGTCTGTGATATGTAGTCCAGTCAACTTTAAAGTATTAATAAATCCCTACTTGCTTGGATCGAGGATTTGAAAGGGTAAAATTACTTAAACCAATTAGAATATTTTCGTACAGTCTTCAAGAACCTTCAGATGGTTATAGATAAAATTAGAAAGAGCGAATATCTGTGTATAGGTATAATTTTTTTAATTATTACTTAATGCTGTGGGATTGTTTTCTGATTTTAATAGGCCATAACATTTGACCTTTCTTTATTTATCCATTCATTAATCTATATTTTTGCATTTTTTGGAAAGAGGAAATCATGGGCTCTTTTCTAAATAAGAATTTTTGGGTCTTACGTTCTTCCCAATTCTTTTACTATTAACTTACTCTGCTACAGAGATTAAATGTAATGGGGCGTTAATATAATATTTACAGCTATATTTTATGGTAAATAAGAACTTAAGAGTCACGGAGTTGACCTTTGCTTTTGCTTTTATTAGGGAAGTTACGCTTGTCCTTTTATTGCAGTCAAACTCATTTTATATTCAATTACCTTTCAGTAACCAAATGGTAATAATAATAATAATAATAATAATAATAATAATAATAATAATAATAATAATAATAATAATAATAATAATAATAAAAATCCACAATTATATAGTAAATATATTACTATGTAAAATAAACAAACAAGGCTTTCGAACACCTGAACGGTGCTCCTCATCAGTGTTAACGTTAAAATTTTAACGTTAACATTGATGAGGAACACCGTTCAGGTGTTCGAAAGTTTTAACGTTAACACTGATGAAGAACACCGTTCAGGTGTTCGAAAGTCTTTGGTTCATTTTACATATATCCATTGAAATAAAGATATATACCATGGAAGCTCTTCAACATCTTTATTATTTTAATATTAATAAGACAGACAAGCATCCCAAAGATCAGTAAAACATGAACTTTGATGAAAAGGCACTGCTGAAGTTATGGGGATTCTAACTGATTACATGCACAAACGGAAGAATTATATACTCGAGCGACAAGAATAAGATATTAAAGAAAGAAAATAAAAACATTACACAGAGAAAAAGGCCAAAGTAGGATATAGGAATTAATCAGTAATGATAAGGAAACAGGAAAGAAAAGAAGATATCTGAACTAGAAATCAGAGAAGTTTCGCAAATTGGCATAAATGCAAAAAAAAAGTATGTAATTGAATTAGAGAGAAAATACACAGCGCATCATAACAGAACATTCTCGATTTGATGGAAATTATCAGTGCATCTACATAATGCAATCAGATTTCCATTTGAAATGTAATCTCGTTTAGATCGAGCGCCAGTTTTAGATAAAATGAGCAATTCTAGATTCAGATTAAAAAAATATATTTATTCAACATTATATAATCATCATCAAGCGCATCAGATAATATGACATCAGAGTTCGAAAAATAATTTGACATGATCAGGAATAAAGAAAAATTTCCCATGTATATGATGAGTATAAAAAATTGGGAAAAACACACGCAATGAAAAGATATAAACTAAACCAAACACAGTATATATATTTACTTATTAAGTCAGCCCTGATGTACATTATTACTTATATTCAATATGGTCATTATCATAAACAACAGGGACCTGTATTCCGTTCTGATTATTAAAAAGTGTCATTTTCAAACAGTGTTCAAAAGAAGGCAATATTTGTTCTTTACGCTATGAAAACAAGGCTTCAGAAAAATATTATTGTTTACTTTCTGATATACCTGTAAATCAACATGGCAAAATTATTCATTTAACGTAATGGCGTAAAGGTGAAATGTCACACTATTTTATTCCGCTAAGGGCTGGGCTAGAAAATTGATATAAACTGAAATTCTGTATTGTATATCACAGACTTTCTTACTGAAAATGACTTGAATTTCTCTGTATGTACATTTTGATTATGTAAGAGCTAAAGACAATATTAAACATGGTTTTCAAACTATACAAAAATACTAACTATGAATATGTGATTTATATATCGTTGCATAATATCAACACTGTAAATTCTTTAGAATTCTGGTAGGCAATATATAATGACCAATCTCACATATTTATGGCTTCATAACCTCATTGGTTACAAGGACACGTTAAGAAACTGTTACATATCATAATTTTCAGCAGCATTATATTGTTTGAAGAGCATAAAAATTCTTGCATGATTCTAAAGGATTTTTATAGTATATCTACCAAAAAAAACAAGTGTGAAATGTAAAGGTATAATTGTAGATTCAAAAGGCACAAATACGATGAAAAAAAAGAGAAAATTAATTATCAGAGACAAGTAAAGGAACTGGATGGCAAAAGAGCTACGCTCGGTAGATAAATTTAGGTTTAGACTGATTTAGATAAGTTTAACCATAGAATTATTAGGATAAATTTAGCTTTAGACTTACTGATTCAGGAATACGGAACACATTTTTTCCGATGTGGCTCTTAATTTTCCGGTTCTATTTCCTTGTTTTACTTTTCTTTTATTGAATGATATATATTTATCTGCCCCTTTTGACTGCTTTTTCGAAATGAGCAAACGCACAAATTGCAAAACGGTATATATAGCCCTTAGTCTTGTGTATGTTTGCATAAAAAAATGCATTGTTATATTGCACAGATGCTGCTGCAGCATCACCAATAACATGACAAGTCTTCCCTGTTAACGCTCGTTTTACATGTTACAAATGTTTGACAACAGGATAGCATACAAAAGCCGAAAATTTGACTAATTTAGCTACACATAAAACTAAGAATATATTGAATGATAAGTTCACGGTACGATTGTTTGTTTTCCTTACATTTTGACAGCTGTTATCGGATACATTTACTTTCCTTATTTGTTTCCGTGTTTCCCTGTTAATCAGTAGATTGTAGTGTACCACGTAATGTCAAACATATGACCGCATAAAAGGAAAAAGTAATCCCATCACAGTTGATAAAAGAGAGAGAGAGAGAGAGAGAGAGAGAGAGAGAGAGAGAGAGAGAGAGAGAGAGAGAGAGAGAGAGAGAGCCATATATATATATATATATATATATATATATATATATATATATATATATATATATATATATATATATGTATATATATATATATATATATATATATGTATATATATATATATATATATATATATATATGTATGTATATATATATATATATATATATATATATATATATATATATATATATATATATATATATACAGCATTATTGTGGTGTCACGAATCAAACGAAATTGCTATGAGAACAGCAAAATAACTATTTTTTCTTCCATTAAACGTTGCAGTTAAGCTTCTAATCTTAGTCATAGAATGGCAGTATGATGTTCGTATTAGGCAACATAATAATAAAATAACACAGTGAAATGAAGGATAAAAATCATAGGATACTGCATTGGTTGTCGAAGATTTGCAACTGAAACACCGATTCAAGGGTTGTGCATGTATACCTGCAAATTTGTGTGGGATATAACTCCTTTGCGTTAAAAAAAAAAAACATATAAATACTGAAACATTTACAAAATATATTATCCTATTTGCAGCTGAAAAAGACGGTTTACCGTAAAGAATAAATTCACTCGCACTGAGAAACTTAATATGGTCAAGAATATAAATGCTCGCATCCGTAAATAGGGTTCACCAATGAGGATTAGGTCTTAATTTGCTGGTTTGATATGATGCTTCGCCTCAGCATCTTACGAAAGCTCTATCACAGAATTCTGAGCAACTTAATGAGAAATGGCAAATATGTACAAACAAAACATCTGTCAAATAATGCTTATAGAGAGATCATTCGCAGAGGATTTTTTGGTAATTATATCAATTTTCGATGTATTTTCATCATATTACTTGCTTTAAGAATAACGAAAATATCGATTTACTTATGAGATACAACGCTCTCTCTGTGTATGTGATTGCCTGTTTATGGATTTACACATAGTTAGCGAATTTGCATTACTATTCCAAATTTAATTTGGAAATTCAGTATCTTAAGACTAACAATAAAAAAATAATCAACGATCCTTGCATATTCATTTACACAAGCATATGAGAGAGAGAGAGAGAGAGAGAGAGAGAGAGAGAGAGAGAGAGAGAGAGAGAGAGAGAGAGAGGAGGGTGGGAGGGGAATTATAACTTTTTACAAATATATTTTGACCAACATTAAAGGTAAGCTATCTTGAAATACCGATGAAGGTCGTCGCAGTGCTAAAATTAAGCGACGCAGCAACCAAAATTTCACACAACCATTTCATTAACGCCAAAATAGAACAAAAAGGAGACTTTTTTTTTTATTTCCTAGCATTATATAACTCATAGTTCCCAATCATCGGCAGCCTCAGAATACTCTTAATTTAACCCAAACTCAGATTCACATGAAAAGAAAAAATTTTCTTTGAAAGAGCTGATTGATTAAAAGGAGTACGAATTCATCAAAGGGTTGGGAATGTACTCTTTCAAACGATCCCTTTGCAAGAAACTCTTCTGGCGGGAATTTTTTCTCAAAAGCTTTCTATTATTATTATTATTATTATTATTATTATTATTATTATTATTATTATTATTATTATTATTATTATTATTCAACAATTTACTCGCTGTCCAGTTTTTCTCAAACGCAAACAATTAACCAGCAATGTTGTTAATGTTTCATTGGTTCTGTTGTATTAATCTTACAATGAATCCCGCACTCAAAGTCACCTGAAGCAAATATAATAAGTTAATTAATAAAAAAACTTTACTGGTAATCATTCTAAAAAGAAAGATAAATATTTATCAGTATTTGCGGTGGTTTATACTACCTTTCATTTGTAACATCAGTGCATCTCTACTTCAAAACACTCGAACTTTGCATTTTCTTTTAAATGTCATCATTTTATTTGGAGTGACTTATTCACTTTTGGTGCTTATGTAGCTGAACAAATTAATATTTTAAAGCTTTCTCGTGACAGACGAATGGCCTGTTTAGAAAAGTGAGGTTATGTGAACTATAATAGTAAACAACATCGACAATAGAATCCCGAGGATTTCTGTTATCTTTGTACCTCAAACGTTTGCTGTCATAATTACTGGTGCACACACATATCTAAATAAATTCTTGAAATCAATAGTAAGTATACTGTTACATATCTGAATGAATTCTCATTAATTACCCGAAAAAATATTACGTAAGTACATTATCTTAGGAATTATTTCTTAAACTGCGCACTGATGGAATTATACATTTGCGCATTCACTGAATTATCCCCTTATTTCGTTTACCTTGAGTATTTGCATACTTAATGTACCCAGTTTAAGAAAAGTGAATTAAAGTATTCAGCTGCATAAGCACTGAAAGTGAGTAAGTCACTCCAAAGAAAATGATGACATTTAAAAGAAAATGGAAATTTCGAGTGTTTAGAAGTGATGAGATGCACTGATGTTATAAAGAGAACGGTAATATAAACCTCCGCAAATATTGATAAATATTTATCTTTATTTTGAGAATGATTACCAGTAAAGTTTTTTTTTATTAATTAACTTATTATATTTGCTTCAGGTGACTTTGAATGAGGAATTTATTGTAAGATTAACACAACAGCACCAATGAAACATTTTAATAACATTGTTGATCAATCGTTGGCGTTTGAGAGAAACTGTGGACAGTGAGTAAATTGTTGAATAATAATAATAATAATACTTACAACGTTTAGTAAATGTAAATTTCCATTCTGGCGAGTTGGAGTCAGAGGAACTAAAGAACAATCACGCCCATTTTAATCATATTTGCTGAATGCGTGATGGACCTCGGCCGCCGATAAAGCCTCTCCGGTTTCCGTGGAAGCCTTTCGCACTTGCATGTATGTTTCATCGGCAGGAAGTCAAGGCTCTCACCCCTTACTTTGTCGTGTCAGTGTATAGAATATTTAGTAAATGTATAATTACAAATTCAATGGGTATCAAATTTTGTGGGGTAACAGACAAAATCTTCATTAATCCATACATTGTGTAGACCATGAAATAGTTCTATAGCAATATATATAATTAAGAATTTCGCTGAATGGGCCGCAGAAAAATTCTAAGTGAGTAAATAAGAAACAATTATTTTGCAGAAAATTAAATCATTCACCTCTAGCAAACGTATACAGGAAAGCTGTCTAACTTTGTAAAACAAAAATACAATTGGTTTCAAAAAGATGTTACAAAACCATGGATAAAAACAAAAGGCTGCTTTTATTCTTTAACTTGGCAAGTAACCTTCTGCCTCTTTAACTTAATTACAATGATAGAAAAACTCTACAATTAACTAAATTAACAATGATTGACGTCATTCATCGAACCGCCGCGAAGAAGTTAGGTAATACAACGATGCAATTTTCTCCGCAGTTACTCAGTCTCTTCGATAAAGTAAAAAAACAAAATGTAAAAGTGGAGTGTCTATCAAAATTTGACAGCACTTCTTCCAGAATCCCAATGATTCGTCATGTTCTTTGAGGGAATGCGTTCGGATCTCAAAAGGATTTTATTTCCTTCCTTTGGAGATGCTTTCAAGTCGGGTTTCTCCTTTTACGGATATGGTCTCAGGATTAAGTCTCCTTTCAAGACGCAAGCGCGAGTGACTCCTCTCTCTCTCTCTCTCTCTCTCTCTCTCTCTCTCTCTCTCTCTCTCTCTCTGTGCAATGTGTGAATCCTATTTTTATATCAATATGTCTCATCCAGTATCTTACATTTATATATTTTCATTCTTTGTGTTGCTTAAAAAATTATTCTTTTTCGCTCATTCAAGTCAGTGAAATTAATACATTTTAAGCAACAATATATATCTTCTCTTTTATATCATCTATTAAATAATTTTTCTGCCTTTAGCTGTGTAAACTCATTTTGCAATTGTTAATCCCATAACCATCATTTATCAAAAGATAATCTCATTTTACAAGACGGCCATTAATTATTCTATGGATAAATTATTCTCAAGATGAGCATCCAAAATTCTTCATCATTTTTTAATACTTTCCACCCGTGTGATGTTTTTTATTAATTTTTTGCGTTGTTTTTCTATTGTGGGTGAATAATTTACTGGCTATTGTTCGTTTTTGGAAACTTTTATGATGGTGAAAATATAACGAAAATAAATATTGATTTCATTCAATACTGTCAGGCTCAATTTGATCAAAATTTCGAAATATTTTTGATAGAATTATCATGATCAGTCATCGTTTCATAAACAAACTCCATATATCCGTTTACTCCTTCCGTTACCAGGATGCCGTTCTCTATGCATTTTCGATGACCTTACATAGAGAAATGAAAAATGGTCAGCCTCTTTATTCTCTTTTTCTTTGAAATTTAGCTTTATTTTTCTCAGTCCATAGGCCTGGCTTCGATAAGATCCCCTAGGTATCGGCGGATCTCTTCACAAGTTAGACTTCTGCGGAAGCTTGTCGGTAATATTGAATTAGCTTGTACTTATGATCACCTATTTGAAGGAATTTCAAAGGAAGGTTGAGATATAATGACATGGTACTCATAATATATCATCATCTTTTTCTTTTTAGGATAACTGAGAAAGAAGGAAAATCATGAGCCAATTCTGAAGTCATTCAACTCCGGAGAGTTCTCGCAGAGTCTGCCTCGGGCCTCCCAAATTCTTTATACGAAAAAGGCGGTGCTATTACTTTGCGGGTTGAGATAAAATTAGAAATAAGGTTAAAGGTCTTCGAATACATTTTTAGTGTAGTAAGAATAAATCTAAGCATAGGTAATGCTGAAAAAGTGTAACGGAAACAAACAATATTTTTCTTATGAACCCATTGGTTAAATGAAGCGATTTCGTCAATTTTCTTGATAATACCGAAAGGTTTAATGTTACTCTTGGAGGCTACAGATGGCATATACTACTCACGTTCGCTTAGGTAATTCGCTTATGGAAACAATATTTAGAATGTTAATTATAATGACTTATCTCCCGACCAAAGTGCTACGTGAACTAAGGCTAATTTGCGATATATCTCCTTCATGGTGACGCAAAGCCATTGCGTCATAATATAATGGCACTTTTGTCTGCTCCCCTGCCTTTGCATCTAGGGTATTGGATGGTCTTACTTCCCCCAGAGAGGCATTATCAGTGATGTTGCTGGCTTATTTTGCAATGTCTTAGGTGAGTTATTAACTCACGGACATAAGACAGTTCAGCTGTTGCTACACTTATCGAGGTATTAATAATAAAGTACGATTGAAGCAACGTCCATTGTTGATGTAGAAATATGACTTATCCCGTACCTAAAGTACGGGATAAGTTATATAATGTCGTTGCTGGTATCTAACAAGA
This sequence comes from Macrobrachium rosenbergii, assembly GCF_040412425.1. Classification (NCBI taxonomy): domain Eukaryota; kingdom Metazoa; phylum Arthropoda; class Malacostraca; order Decapoda; family Palaemonidae; genus Macrobrachium; species Macrobrachium rosenbergii. The sequence continues at coordinate 66,338,998 of NC_089748.1, forward strand.
AAAGAAAGGACCAATTAGCTTTATACGTTCTCTTGTCGTGTTCTCTACTAAATTATTTCTGCAGGCTACCCAATCGCTGTATCATTTGTAATGTTTTCTTCATTACCGAGTATATGAAAGGTCGTTGGCCGTGGGAAATGTTTATGAATATTTACCCGAATGTCATGCTGAAAGACGTATCATTCGTCGCAAAATTAAATCGAGGAAAATATTTTACTCGGGTGGTTAAATAAAGAACTGAATATTACAATTATACAATAAATAGCCTTACACTTTTTAGTTTTGTTATATAAATATTGTTTCATTCCTTCTGCTAAGAAAATGCCTTTTAAACTTGTAAACAACAAACCCTTTAACCATAAATAGCTACATACAGTAAAGTGCGTAGTGAATATTCTCGTACATGGACTCAATCTTTTAAAACATGCGGAATCCTAAATATTCGATATTTCATGTTATGTATAGCATCCAAAAAAACGATGACGACTATTCATGATATATTTTCCGAATCTTTCAGATGTTTAACATAACATCATTCCATAAAATACTAATTACAGTATGTAATTGCAGTTATATAAAATACCATACATGTTACCTTTTAGTTTTCTGTAAAAGAAAGCTGTTGATATGGCTATTTGTCTGTAAGTCGGCACTTTTTCTGTCCGCCCTCAGATCTCAAAAGCTACTGAGGCAACAGGGCTGAAAATTGGTGTTGATCAGCCCCTCCAGTCATCAAACCTACCAAATTTCAGCCCTCTAGCCTCAGTAGATTTTATTTTATTTAAGGTTAAAGCTGGCCATAATCGTGTTTCTGGCAACGATATAGGATGTGCCACCACCGGACCGTGGTTAAAGTTCCATGGGCCGCTGCTCATACAGCATTATACCGAGACCATTAAAAGATAGATCTATTTTCAGTGGCCTTGATTATACGCTGTAGCGGCAGTACAGAAAACTCGATCGTGTCGAAGAAACTTCGGCGCATTTTTTACCTGTTTCTCTTGTAACTAAATACTACCACAAAATTAATATGCACAGTAAATTTTTAACGATGAAACATTCAACGTCAAAATGATTCGCCTGTAAGTTACGTCAAATGCACCCAATAATCTCAGATCTGATTTTATAAACGATATATTCGGACAGAGGCAAACGTTAAGGCGTTTATAGTTATGCATGGAGCACAATATATACATCCCCACATTTCTGAATGTTAAACTTTTTGGCGAAATTAATGTGACATATCAGTAGTAAGGAAAATTAATGCTATTAAAGTTAAACCATGCAGCCGCCAACCTCGAGAGAAAATAGTTTCTCTGGAGGTTACCTTTATGTTTTGTGAGAGATAATTATAAATTCTTTATTCCTACGACTTCGATGCACATACTGTACCCTGAACATTCCTGAGATTATTTCGAAATATCTCTTCAGCGAAAAAACGGATAATTCCCAGGTTGTCTTTTCGGAGGCATTGCCGCTGGAATTTTCCAATGTTTTTGCTTAATAGCCTAGTTGAAAATGCTTTCCATCTAGCTGGAATGACGGTGTTTATGCCCAGGGGGTATTCATAAGAACAAAAACCCCGTGCTTAAGGTTTTTTCCTGTGCCCGGAGAAATACTGTTTAAAGTGTGTGTGGAAGGAAAGGTTGACATTGCTGTCACAATGACGTTTTGTTTATGGATTTACTGCTTAACTTTATGCATAGTTTCGTGACTGACAGGTTATTATCACAATCCAATCTCTCTCTTCCCTCTTATATTACCGTTTTTATGTGCTAATGTGTGCTAATGAACATAGAGTATGAAGAAAATTTATTTGTCTTGAATATCATAGAGCCCTCTTCTAGACTATGTTTTCGACAGTGCTAAACTCAACTGTATTGTATCACTACTTCCTTCAATTTGAAGAGGTCCGGTCACACTACCCCGCCAGTCCGACTTGGCTTTTGGGATCTCTTTCAGTAACCTTAGCCAGCAGGTTGCAGGTTCCATTCTCACATAGATTCTTTACTTTCCGTTAGTAAAGTGCTAACTTCGAAACCATACAGACTAGACATTTAAGTCTTACTTCAGTTATAAGATACTTCTGAAAGTATCTTGAGGTTTTTGTTTCCTCCGGTATGGGAAATACCGCTTCGAATTCCTGCAGTTTTGATGTTATACAATTTGTTGGAGTAATGACCATTCAGGTGCAGCGTTTCTTTCTGTCTGCCTGTCTGTCTGTCTGTCTGTCTGTCTCTCTCTCTCTCTCTCTCTCTCTCTCTCTCTCTCTCTCCGCCGCAGCTTCGTCCCACAGCGGTCGACTAACAACTAGGTGTATAGTCCAATGCGTAAGTCAACAGACATAATAGAACGCGCCCATATTATTCTCCCTCCTATGGCATGAGGCAAGGGAGAGGCTTCATTTAATGTTTAAGCTGCTTGAGAAGTTATTTCCCTGGAGGAGACAAACATTTGCTGACCGCTGCGTTAAGTGCAGCCAAAGACAAGTTGCTGTTTGTTTTTTGTTTTTTAAGGATACAGTCAATAGAGCATATCGCTAATTGGGGACAATCGTGAGACTGTAGCCACTGTTAGTAAAAGTAATGTACTCTGCTTCAGTGCCGAATAAAGATAAACAAACTTTGGTCAGTGATTTTGATTATAACCTTATTACTTTCTAAATTTACAAAAGTTTAATAACCATTATTACCCTGTTAAGCAAGATATAATTTTAAAGAAAAATTTTGTTTGGCACAAAGGGGTGTGATAAATTCCATTGAAACAGAATGCTTTGTGAGCTAAAGCTCTGAAAATAAAATGGATTTACTAAGGGATTCAGAGCCGATGAAACACAGTTTTTCGGCAACACCTTTTTATCATAGCATCGGATAAAGGTGCAAGTTGGCAAGTGTATGTTTTATAACCCTACCTAATTTTTGCAAGTATTACTTAGTACCTATGTTCAATAGTTCTGGTACTTATCAGAGTAAAAGTGGGTTTCCTATGCCAGAGCCATCAAAATCGCAGTTGAGGGTTTTGAACACAATAGTGACGTTAACCTATGACGTCATGAGGCTCCACCCACAGTGAAGAGAAGTATACATATGGGGAAAATGTCTCTTCACTGTGGCTCTGCCCACTTGCCGATGACATATTCACTAATTGATATTAGTACCCATCCTTGGCTTCAGCAATATCAAAGCTGGCGAGCAGGATTTGTCATCGTTCCCTTGATTGCATTATCATTCTCAATTATTATTATTATTATTATTATTATTATTATTATTATTATTATTATTATTATTATTATTATTATTTTGTGGAGGTTTCATCGCAACTTCCACAGGAGTTTTTGGGACTAAGTTGTTAGCTTGGAATTCTTCCATTTTCTTGATATTCGTATTGTTTCTGCTTTACAAATAATTCAATGTATGTAATTCATCCACATAATGGACCAGTCTACGGCTCACTTGTTAGATCTACATCAATTCAGGGCGGGGATACAAAAAGACAATCCGTTTTGTTTTACCTCAGGTTTCGACACTATAGCCTTCTATTTGCTGCAGCAAGGGATGAGCGTTGCCAAGTAACTATTACCCACTATAGAAATAATTACCTATTCACGCTACAGTAAATCTTGCCATGGGTCTTCTCGCTTGTATACGAAGTGGCGAGCCGTAGCACAAATGCAGTCTTGCAACCACGGAGACAATTCCATGTCCTGCTGGCCATTATCGAATTCACCTTTTAGTGACTTACTGCTTACATATTATGTTTACGTCAGGAATGGTTTTAGGATCCTTGTCTGTGATTTTCTCGGTTCCGGCATTGGCGCCTTCATTTCACTCTATAAATATCAAAACTATCGAACTTAGGTACTAAATAATACTTGCAAAAATTAGGCAGGGTTATAAAATATACACTTGCCAACTTTCACCTTCATCCGATGCTTTGATAAAAAGGCGTTGCCGAAAAACCGTGTTTCATCGGCTCTGAGTCCTTTAGTAGTTTCAGATGATTATTGAAAGCTGTATTCACCGTTGATCAAAAAAAAAAAATGTGTATCATTTCCATCCCTGAACATACTCCCCCTCCATTCATGTTTGACCATCTCTCTCTCTCTCTCTCTCTCTCTCTCTCTCTCTCTCTCTCTGTTCTGTTACCGTCTCTATCCTCTGTCTATTTCATCATATTCATCCATTTATTCTTGCCGCTCCTTCCCCTCCTCCAACCTCTTCGTATAATCTCCGTCCTGCATCAGCGCACCTTCTCCCTCACCTCTCATCCCTCCAGTTCCCCTTTCCCCTTCCTTCATTAGAGTCCTGTCAGGATGGACATTGCCAATACATTTCATTAATCCATTCATTATTCAATATTTTTTCCCGGTAATGGATTGTGTGTCACATGATATTTCTATTCTTTTTTGCCCCGCATTATACTTCTCGAATAGTTTTCTCTTTACTATGACCAGTTTCTGTAAAGAAATGTTATAAGGGAGGTGCGTGGTGTCTGTAATCGGTCTGTGGGGACTATTTGAGGGGGGAGGAAGGGAACTTTAAGGGGAAAATAAAATTAGTTTCTAAATCGAAACGAACGAGGACGGAAAGTTTGTTGGAAATTTTCTCTCGGGAGCGAAACAAATAAGTGAATAAAAGATGGTCACTGAGTCTCCTTCTTCAAGTTATTTCCATACCTCCATGTAAATATTTTTGTATTTTCATTTCACTAACCTGTATGTACCAGGCAGTAAACATATATCATTTATTGTTGACACATTTTAGGAGGAAACGTTCCCTGAATGGCGTATAATCTTTTTTCATTAGGTCAACAGCTGTGTAACCATTTCCCTCAGGTAAATGTAGTGAAATAAAGCAATTGTATTTGACAAGGCGTTTGTTATCGCCCATCCTGCGTTTCAAAAAGGTAGCTGGAAATGCAATATGTTTAGTCTTCGGAATAATTTATTTTGAGCTGTTTTTGACAGGAATACGAACTAGAGGCAGGCGTGTAGGCTGTAATGGTTTGAAAATTCAAGTTTTCTTTATTAACACAAAGTTGGATGGTGGTTAATATAGTTATTCCTTAAGCTAAGATTGATATGGAAATATTCCTTATATTCTTATAAAGCTCATGTCTCATAAAACCAAGAAAATAATCTGGAAAAGTTCAATGATTCTAAAGAGAACAAAGAATCACATTATCAGTTATGTATTCTACTATTTTATCGCAAAATTACAAAAATATGCTAAGACTGAGACATGAAACAAATGTGGCTAAATGCATAATTTTATATTAAGTGTCTTGCCGTTGCACCTTTAGATACTTCAACATCAGTGAGTTCGACGAGTTGTTCTTATTGATTTCACGACACAACTCAGCGACATCTAAGCTTTCATCGAAAGGATGTTGCAAATGCATTCATGAAACGGTATTCATCGGTGCCCATTAGCGATTGATATCATTTGAGTGGGCTTCATCGCTGATTATGTCTTTTAGTTAAGTTTCAATTACATTTCCAGCCATCCCTTAATTAAGCCCTCAGGATGCTCACAGTGGGTCTGGCAGGATTGAGCGTGCGCAGTTCTATCACTTACATCAGATTCGAAGGTTAAGAACTTTTACCGGTTATTAGGAATTTTTGTCGCTTTACGCACGCTTCCCATTTTTGATATTCACAAATATCAAGAAAATAGCCATCGAATTCACTATACTTTTATGGATAATTAGGGGAATTATAATGAATTCGGCCAGATTATCACTTAGTCTGATTTAGAAACGTCAGACAGTAACTTTGACCAGGAAGCACTTCGCAATTATAATTCCTCTTTGGGTTTAAGATTCACGGTACAGTGAATTGATGCCAAAACGGTATCTAAATGTTTGTGAATCAGTTATTAGTAGCCCATTGTCACGTTAATGGTTTTGAACCGCTGGTTCCCCGTTCCCTTTTGTGGATTGCTGCCTCAACATTCAAGTTTTTTGTTTTGATGTTTTCGTTGGTGAGCTGCCGTGTTTTAAGTTCTGGTAGACAGCGAAGTAGTTAGCAGCAGCAGGCAGTTTTTTTGGAGTCGACGTTGGTCGAGTTTTGAGCAGCAAATTGATGCACGCCTACGAAGTGGAGCACGTCGAGGTGGAGGTGACCATGAGTAGTCGTGTGACCATTCATCTTGATGACAGAAACCATCCTGATTGATCGGGTCTCTCTGGTTTGTGGGTTCTTGTCCCTGTCGTGCAGCTGAGGGCTGTCTTGGTGCCCTGATGGAGGACGTATGTTTGGTTTTTTTTCTTCTGCCTGTGTTGTTTATTTTTGCCTTTTTTTCTTTTAAGCTTACTTTTTGTTTATAAAGTTAATTGCTTATTTAACTTGATTTTGTTTAGTGCTGATTTGTGGTTTTTATCTTTTATCAGACCCACTTGTAAATTTTGTAAATAAATTAATTTTAAGCCTTATTTATTGTTTTGTTGTTTTCCTCCTTTGTTTGCTGCATCTGCCGTCAGTCATGCAGCCCTATCCTGGTCAGTATGTTAAAACGGAACCTGTTAACGGCCCACTGTCGTTACAATGGCGACCGTCAGTGTTTTGGCTGGCGGGGTTGTTACGGGCATTGTTCTGCTAGTAGTGTAAAAAAAAAAAATAACCTTTTTTTTTTTTTTTTTTTTAGGTGGGGAGGTGTCACGTTATGGAGGCCCGGGAACTGCTGGTTCCCCTGCTCGTTCCTTTTGTGGATTGCTAGCCTCTACCAGTTTTTAACCACGTTTTGATGTTTTCGTTGGTGAGCTGCCGTGTTTCTTGCTTCAGTCGGGTCTGGTAGGGCAGCGAGAGAAGTGGCAGTGGCAGCAGCAGCAGGCAGTTTTTTGAGTCGACGTTGGTCGAGTTTTTGAGCAGCAAATTGGAGCACGCCTACGAAGTGGAGCACGTCGTAGAGGTGGAGGTGACCATGAGTAGTCGTGTCACCACGAGTTGCTCATCTTTGATGACAGCGTGAGGCTGTCCTGACGTCTCCATCGGGGTTTTCTGGTTTGTGGGTTCTTTGTCCCCGTCGTGCAGCTGAGGGCTGTCTTGGTGCCCTGATGGAGGACGTATGTTTGGTTTTTTTTTCTTCTGCCTGCTGTTGTTTATTTTTTATTTTTTCTCTTTTGCTACTTTTTGTTTATAAAGTTAATTGCTTTATTTAACTTGATTTTGTTTAGTGCTGCCTTTGGCTTTTTTTTGTATTTGTGGTTTTTATCTTTTACCAGACCTGACTCACTTGTAAATTTTGTAAATAAATTAATTTTAAGCCTTATTTATTGTTTTTTGTTTTCCACTCCTTTTGTTTGTTGCATGTTTGGCAATCTCCTGAGTATGTTAGAGAACCTTGGCCCACTTGTTGACATGGCGGCTCTGTTTTGGCTGGCGGGTCATGGCATTGAGGAAAAGGTAAAAAAATAATTGTTTTTTCCTTTAATAATATCCACGTTAAAGATGGTTTTGCGGATTTACTCCTGTTAAAAGTTTTTTATGTTTTGATGTTTTCGTTGGATCAGCTTTTGCTTCAGTCGGGTATGGTATAACGGCAAAACTTTTTTGAGTCGACGTTGATCTTTAGCAGCAAATTGGAGCACGCCTACGAAGTGAGCATGTCGTAGAGGTGGAGTGTGAAAATTTTTGTCCTGACGTCTCCATCGGGCTTTTCTGGTTGTGGTAACCATCCCTGTCGCAGCAGCTGAGGGCTGTCTTGGTGCCTGATGAAGGACGTATGTTTGGTTTTTTTTCTTCTGCCTGCTGTTGTTTATTTTTTTTTTCTTTTTAAGCTACTTTTTGTTTATAAAGTTAATTGCTTATTTAACTTGATTTTGAAAGTCTGCTTGCTATGTATTTGAATTTTTATCTTTTACCAGACCCACTTAAAATTTTGTAAATTAAACTTAAGCCTTATTTATTGTTTTTGAGAATGTTTGTTGCATCATGGCAGCCCTATCCTAAAAATATGTTAAAGAACCTGCATAACGGCCCACCCCCGACACGTAGGAAAATTTTGCCTAAAAACGGTGAAGGCCGGTTAATGAAAGTGAGTCTAAGGAGAATGTTATTGCAAAGCAGAAATGATAGGAGTAAAACGGTAAGGAATGAAGGCATAGAATTCAATAGAAGTGACTGAAGGGGCTGTGAAGATGACAGAAGTGGGATGTGAGGCTATCACAAAAAAAAAAAAAATCATTGTTAAAAGACCATCATTTACTCTAAACTTAGTTTGGGATGAGCATTTTCTTTTCATTTTAACGATATATAAGAATGAGGACTAAGCACACACATGAATTATATATATTCATTTTTCTATAAAATAAAAAAAGTAAAGCCTCTCCAATTCAACTACATTTATTGAAAATAATGCTGACTGAATAAACCAGTTACTACGTTGTTTTTGTTTTTGGCATGAAATTAAAATATTTTTGGAATGTACAACATCATTGTAAACCGTTCAGACAAACGCGTTGTCATTCAAAAACCGACCTCAAAGTCACAGAGAAATCAGGCTAAAAAAAAAGAAAATTACCACTCGTCTGTCACTCGAGCGGAAATATTGGAAACGCTTAAGGCTTTCCCATTTCTTCAGATGAACTCAGCGGAAGGACAAAAGACTGAGAGCTAACACTTTCATATTGCAAGATTTGCTGTCTCCAAGTTTTTTTTTTTTTTTTTGCTTCCCCCCCATTTTGTTATGAATTCAAGTAATGCAGGAAACATTTCACTTCTGGGAAAAAAGATATTGCTTTTCTTGCTCCTGATATGTTTGTTTCCCAACTTAAGCTTTCAAAGTTTCCTGATTGCGTTGTACTGTAGATTTTAGTTTCTTCTTAGAAAAACAAACAGTGGTTGAAGACAGAGTTTTCTTATGGAAAATCTGAACAAGTTGAAGCCATGAACATTCCGTATAAATAGATACAATATTTTGCTTGTTAGTTAAAGGCCGAAAACAGTGTTATGATTATAGTAAGCAACATTATTACCAATTTCCCCTTTCTCACCATTCTTCTTCCATTTATACACACTAAAGCAATGGTCGCACTTGGAATACGAGAGTGTTTATATAATCCCTTGGAAACAAACATGAAAATATAAATATGCTCATCCACACGCTAACATAGTGCTGATGTTTTCGCAGGTAAGAGACAGTTAGTTTGCGTCTAAAACTTTGTAATAAGATATTATCGAATTTCCATGATGCTGATAGCGCACCCACCACCGCCGAGGTAATAACAGTAAGACCTTTTGAAACTCTTAAGTGTCAGTGGTTTGGGATAATATTGTAATGAGTCGCAATAATAATAATAATAATAATAATAATAATAATAATAATAATAATAATAATAATAATAATAACATCCGCAGAAATTAACATGGAAACAAGTAATAAGGACCCATAAACGACACAAGGAGCCAGCAGCCTGATGATCTCAAAATTATTATGAACAACTTTCAATGTAAACTTTTATTATTCACAGAAAAGCCTTGCTTATTTAAATTACATTTGAGGGTATCATATAACAGTTAAAATTTCAACACATCTAGAATTCATTAAGTTCTATTTCCGCATGATATCCTGCATTTGAAAAGGTTATATTATTACTAGGGAAATCCCGCCCCATTCTCTCTCTCTCTCTCTCTCTCTCTCTCTCTCTGTTTACGTACTGTATGTTTGTGTGTGTGTGTGTGTGCATGAGTGTGTGTGTGTCTGTGTCATGGCCAACAACAGAAGTACTTATGACGTTTCTGGTGCCCTGGTTTAGCATTTCAGTTATAGCTGGGTTTTAGAGGACAGAGGACCCTTAATTAATACTTAGACCTCGAGTGGCATTTTTTCTGCCTATATTGGATGCAGAGAAGGAAATGGCTGCACTTGAAGTCTTATCTTTCCCCCTACTGAATTAAAGACAAAAACGCATGATTATCGTGTAAAGATTCATGCAGATAATTATGTGCTTTATAGTCATTATCCTTATTTCAGAGTTCCCACGCATTTCCAGACGTTTTCACCTGGATATTCTCTTTTGACTTTTTTTTATCATACTTTATGTTTCATGTCAATAAATAAAAGGATATCCAAAAGGACCACATACTGAAGTAAAAAAAAAAAAGAAAATGATAATTTGCCAAAACTTGAGAAAAAGCTCTGTCAACAAAACTTCTAAAATAAAAAAAAAAGAATATTTCCACGAGCAAAATATTACTACAACCTCGGTAGAGTTCGGATCATTTAATACGAAAAAAGAAATCTTTCGTTTTGTTTAGTATTTTTAGGATCCTTGTCATAGAGAGCGTGTCATCAAACACCAGACACAGACACCACGCTAGAAATGAGGAGGTGGATTTTGCTTGTAAAGTCACTAAAATTAGCAGAAGATATACGCTACGAAGCAGTCAAAAGAATTCCGAACCGATCTTTTTATAGATTGTAGATGATATATAGGAAACTTGATTGGAGAAAATCGTTTGCTTCCCGATATACTACACACACACATGCACACAAAAATATATATATATATATATATATATATATATATATATATATATATATATATATATATATATATATATATATATATATATATATATATATATATATATATATATATGTTTGTATGTTTATTTGTATGTTTGTGCACTATAGAAATCGTAACCGCTTGACCGATTTAGACAAAATTTGGCACATCATTTGGCTCAGCTTAGATAATAGGGTAGGTTTCATACCCATACACGGGGCCCCCTTCCCCTTCCTCCATCCCCCTTCCCCCTTCCCTTTGTAACTTATGTGGTAAATAAACTCTGCGGGTTTATCATACTTCACTTCATGTAATCGATACCATAGAAATATACTGTATCATTGAAATGCTTTTCAGCCACCATAGTAATACATGGATAAAAGGGACAGACAGCACAGTAATATCTAGATAAAAGGGACAGTCACCATAGTAATGTTAAGGATAAAAGAGAAGTCACCACAGTAATACCTGGATAAAAGGGACAAACAGCACAGTAATACCTGGTTAAAGGTGACAGACAGCACAGTAATATCTGGATAAAAGGGACAGACAGCACAGTAATACCTGGTTAAAGGTGACAGACAGCACAGTAATATCTGGATAAAAGGGACATACAGCACAGCAATACCTGGACAAAAGGGACAGTCGCCACAGTAATACCTGAATAAAGGGGACAGACAGCTCAGTAATAACTGAATAAAAGGGACAATTACAACAGTAGTACCTGGATAAAAGGGACAGTCACCACAGTAATACCTGAATAAAAGGAAAAGTCACTCCTCAATTACAGTCTCTCTCTCTCTCTCTCTCTCTCTCTCTCTCTCACTCTTCTCCCTCGTAGTATCAAGTATGCTAATATTGGATCATTATGCTTACATCCTCGATATCCGCCGACACGAATCAGTTTCGAATCCAATTTCTGTATTGAAGTTTGAAATAGACATTGTATCCACCTACTTATACGTGTGCTATGTTTGTCCAACATTTCATCAAAGCACATAACCATATTGGAACAGCATTTCTGCTCTAGACTTAAGATATAACATCAATGATATAACGAGGATCAGTGCAAATACAGCGGCCTTTAAGCAGAACCAGTAAGTATCTCAAAGAGCGAACTTCATCTCTGTATCTTCTGGGTGTTCCATTGTACTTTAGCTGTACCATTAGGTGCTCACTGGACACAATGAATTCAACAAATCATTGTTTATAATAACTACGTTATTGTTATGATAAAACATGGGGCCGGAGCGGATTTGTTAATGTAGGAACCAAGGAAAAATATGTAAAATACAAGCCTCTAAATAAATGAACATTTTAGGAAGGAAAATATATACAAGATATAAGCTGCTATGCGTAATTAAACATTGTAGCAGGAAAAACTAAGGTCTGTGAAAAAAGCAAAAGAACAAAAAAATTAACTAAAGATATGAGAAAAACGTAAAATATTAAAAACATGAGCATAATCACTGATATGGACTCCAGCGCTGAATAAATTTGATATCCAGATCAAAAAAGATGGAGAGTCTTGTCGGTCAATACCTGGTGCGAGCAAATGGTATTGTGTACCTAACTGAATGACGTATATTTAATTGTATTTGATCTCACCCAAATCGACATATTCTCAAGGCATGAGCAGTTATGAAATCATACTTTCCTACCTGAAAATACAGGTATAGTAAAAAGCTTTGTAATAGAATTGCTTAAAATACAGAAATAAATTGAAACCATTTCGTCATACAATACGTAAAGCATAAACTTTAGTCGTATATTTTCAGCTACAGAAACCAATGAATACATTCATCATGAGACAATAACAACTTTCGACTCCTGAAGGAAAGAATTTCGCAACCCCATCCATTATCATGACCTCCTGCAGCTAACGACCTCACCAACACATCCTTATCACTAAACATAATTTTTCCCGAAATTTCATGATTCCATCTCAAGGCTCCCTTGATGTATTACCCCAAGACAAACTTTACTCAGGAAATCCTCTATTTTTCTTGGAATTCTTCCTCAAACTTCTTGACAGATTTCCCTTGAACTCCATTTGAGGTTTCATGAGAAGATTGTGAATGTTTTATCTTCATTTGTATATTCATTTGCTTTGTAGTTTGCCCGTTAATAATGTTGTACATAGAGTAGAAAATCAATTACTATTTACTTAAAACTGAAGCTTTCATTTAAGATAATAGTAGCCAGAGTAATTCTGCGTCGAGAATACAAAGGCAAATTATAAATCTTAGTTTCATAGATAGCTAAATAGGAAAAAGAGAAGGGTTCAGCGCTCTGCTGGTAAGTTTTCTATGTAGGTGTACAGCCACCTAATGATAGTACAGGATCACTTGGCTGAAAAAAATAAATCAAACAATGGGCAGGCTGAATTTGATTTTGACATCAAATACATCGAAATTGTATACGAAAGTAAGATAATACAAAAATAAAGTGCGATCTGTATTGCTGTACGGACGTGAATCATGACATGTGATGAAGCTATATGAAAAAATATCTAATAGCAAATCGATTGGCAGCAAATTTTCATGTTATCAGACTTACATTGCTTGACATGTGTAACGCAATTAATCGGGAAGCAAATTGATTACGAATATAGGAAACAGATTCCAAGAACTAATTCACAATACCTTACCATATTTCATATTGTTAACTACTGTTCGTAATACATTACCATGAAATCTGCAAAGGCAATACTTATTCCTTAGTGTAAAATGTTTATCTCAGAGTATCACTGAAGACATCCAGAATTTTTTAACATTAAAAATCTTAATGACATGTTTTCAAACATTTGGATGTTTCTCTTTTTATGGTAAAAATCCTCAGCAACAAATAATAAAAGTTTACACAGAGAAAAGGATGGCAATAATGGTAATAGGAAATATTGAATGCAGAGGGAATTTATAAGATGAACGACCACTTCTGATTCCATTTCGAAAAAAATTTTAATTAACATAGACGTCTGAAACATTACTGACTACCGACAAGGTATATGTACCGATATCAAGTGAATACCTAGACTTCAATAAGCTAATCTTTTTTGAAAAAGTATAAATAAAATGCAAAAATCAATAATTCCTATAAAATAGTATATATATATATATATATATATATATATATATATATATATATATATATATATATATATATATACATACATACATACATATACACACAACATTCACACACACACACACATTATATATATATATAAATATATATATATATATATACATACAACCCTATACTGTACCCTGATGAGGTGTATCAAGAATACACAAAGAAAGGTACTGCTGCTTTTTCATTATTTCCTGCTGGCTCTTACATTATATATATATATATATATATATATATATATATATATATATATATATATATATATATGAATATATATATATATATAATATAGGATATATATATATATATATATATATATATATATATATATATATATATATATGTTGTGTGTGTGTGTATCTATATGTCTTAAGAGGGTAAAATTTAGATAAAAGATTCTATTATAATTTGAACATTCCGTCCTGGCTAAAATAGTGCACTAAAATAAAAAATCAAGATATTCAGCAGAGGTTTAAATATTTGAAAGCTCTCGAACAAAATATCTAACAGAACAAAGATAAAAAGTAGTTTATCACTAGTGCAGGTAAGCTAATTATGCGAACATCACATCGACGTTTTAATCGCATTTGCATTCTAATGTGACACACTCTGTTATTAAGATATACTCTAAATACTATTATGAAACTAAACAATTGATATTAAAATGAACTTATAAATAGGGAGAACTGCACCGAAGGAAGAAAAGTACTGGAGTTAAAAACCTCATTAAGCTATTTATATTTTCATAGCAAGACAATTATGTGGTATTAAGTTTGATTTCAATAATTAAATCTACAAAATAAAAATAATAATTTTTCAAAGCAAATTTTTAAGCTAGATAAAAGCTAATATAATCCCGAATTATCTTCAGATTAATTCTTTTTTTTTCTTTGTTGTTGTTATTCATGCGATATTTTGTCCGTCTGTCTGTTTGTGTATTTGTCTCAAGTTGAAATTATATTTTTGAATGTGATGGCAGGCATCTCAATTATTTAATTACTTCTTTACGGTAACTGAATGCCAACAATTAATTAATGGCAGTTGAGGCCCCCGACAAATTACCCCAAGATAATTACACCATCAGTAGCTATTGAGGACCTTGTTTAGGACCACTAAGCATAGAGGTTTATTACAAACAAAATTGGCGCCCAATCTCGATCCTTGATAAAAGTTTTTTTATTAGCAGATATCATAACTTGAAAGATATTTACATCAATTAGACAATTAGCTGCTGGAATCTTTTAAATACCCTTGCAGGTAGATATCAGCTTTATGAAATTCGCGTGATAAAGAAATGATTTACATTCATTTATCGGATAATTATATATATAAATCATATATATATATATATATATATATATATATATATATATATATATATATATATATATACATATATATATATATATATATATACATATATATATATATATATATATATATATATATATATATATATATATATATATATTAAATATAATGATATCTTCCTAACTATCATTACATATACATAAAATCATATATCATATGTATATATATATATATATATATATATATATATATATATGTACATATATATATATATATTATATACATATATATATATATATATATATATATATATATATATATATCATATATATATATATATATATATATATATATATATATATATATATATATTAAATAATATTAGCCACATCTGGTCCAGATAACATTGCTTTTTTCTCTTCCTGCTTTCCAACAACATTTTTCCTTTTCAATTTTATCTAACTGCTCCATACCTCTGTTGACGTTTTAAGTTACATCCTTTCCCAGGTCAAAAAACACTGTTCCTTTAGCAAACCCAATTGTCTTTTTTTTGAACGATCGTCCAGTTGTTTCGATCATAAAAGGAGATATTTTGGAGTTTCGTTGTACTTTTTTTATTTTTATTTTTCACGTTTTTAACAAACCTTATTAATTCATAACAGCCATCGCCTGTCTGTCTGCCTGTCTTTCTGTCTGTCTGTCTTAAACACACAAAAACACAAATGAAATTTCAATGAAGTGAAACAGATATTAAATTGCGCAAGTACTTCAATTTGGATATAACATCCTAATTCCATGACAAATGTTACTACTAAGTTACATTTGCTGCTTTTGTTGGTCGATTAACAACAATAAAACTGACGCAAAACAATGCAAATATACATTCCTTTTAGCTTACAGTAAGCAACGCAAGATTTTATTTGGCTTTCACGATATCTTTGTTAGTGTGTATATGAGATTAAAGTTATTCTATGGAAATTTCTTTTCCTCTTGAACTTGGAAGTATTTTCAGTATTGTTGTATTAAATTCCCAACTCAAACGTTAGCATTAACATCAGCAGATATCTAAAATAAATCAAGTAAAATGAAAGTGAATGATAATATGTATACATATTCACTGAAAAGGTTAAGGAGTATGTCTCTTCATATTACGATTTAAGCTGTAGGTCCCGTTGCTAAGTAACCAATTGGTTCTTAGCTCGTAAAATAAGTCTAATCCTTCGGGCCAGCCCTAGGAGAGCTGTTAATCAGCTCAGTGGTCTGGTAAAACTAAAGTATACTTAACTTAGGTATCTAACTTTGGAAATCTGTTAGGAATACATTTATTTTTAATATCAATTTCTGACCATTGTTTGGACAATTAAGTAAAGTCCATTTTTAAATGGATACCAATTTGTGCCCTGCCTTTGTAGAAAGAGTCAAGGTTATAATACTAATTCTATCAGCACGGAAAATTAAAATGACATTGAATATGGATAGAGGGGATACCATATGACGGCCGTGGTACGGTAACGAGATAGTATAAGCCGGTGATGCTTAATCACAGGTTCTGATACCAGGTGGAACATCAAAATGTGGCTTTGCCTAAGCACATTTAGCGAACACAATTCTGGATAGCAATTATTATGACATCAAAAATTGTGTCCCATCAAAAATTGTGCCCATCCAGAAATGTGCCCTTTACTAATATTTATTTGGGTAAAACAGTTTTTTTATGACATTTAATGTAACTTAGGAAGTAGGTCCCATCAAAACGCGTGTCCCCTTCCTTGATCTATCTGACCGACAGACTCATTTCTGCAATTAATCTGCCCCCTTGTGTCGCAAAACGATACGCTTACTTACAATTAAAAAGTATTTCACCACTGCAGCACTAAACTGACTATCAGCTGCAGTAATGAAATCACCTGTTAATCTTTGATGATAATGAAATAGAACTCACAACAAGTATCGATGCCTCTTCTGTTCAATTACTGTATCTGTCAACAAAAAATAGATTACTATTATCGGACTAACTTAAAATATAATAAAAAATATATGATAGAAGTTACCAGGCTAGTTCACTACATAATTACTTTATATGCCAACAAAAGTTCAAGAAAATTATTGTCATTATCACTCTGTCCTGTAGTGTATCATAACAAATCTGTTATTACTGAGTGCCACGTGACCGGAATCCCTCATAACTTCAAAAATCAAAATGTGATGGAAACTGACAGAGTAATTAATTAAGTTCATTACATGAATACACTGTTATCTTCAGATATTATTCGTAATATTAGATTTGTTCACTACACCGTAACGTCAGGTTGTGAAAACGAGTCCTCCAGTAATAAGGTATAGTGCTGTTCTTCCTTGTCTACGAATTAGAAATGATTTTCATCTCCTTTAAATATCAAAGGGAAGTGACACCATTTTACGACGTCAAAAGATGGATGTATCATTTAACTCTAGGAGATACCATTGCCCACAAACACAATTGTCACAGGAGAAGATTCACTCCTTTCGATTTCTTTTTTTACAGCTGAGATTAATTGCTACGTGAAGGTGACTTATGAACACGTTACCTGAATGGTTCTTGTTTCACCCCGTGATAGATTTCGGCCTCCTAATTAAGCTTTCAATGCATCTTCACTCTTTCCAGTTAGACGGAAGGGGACAAAAATGCGTAAGAAGAAGAAGAAGAAGAAGAAGAAGAAGAAGAAGAAGAAGAAGAAGAAGAAGAAGAAGAAGAAGAAGAAGAGGAGGAGGAGGAGGAAGAGGAGGAGGAAAACATTTTCTTTGAAAATGCATGTTAGATTAGGCATGAAAAGGAATCCGCTGACTCTGTTTTAATATTTAGGAAAAATACAAATATTAACATCTTTATCGAGGTAAATATTATTATTATTCTTATTAGTCACATGAAGAACGATCATGCAGTGGTAAAAGTAGCATCTATGATGTTGAGAGAGAGAGAGAGAGAGAGAGAGAGAGAGAGAGAGAGAGAGAGAGTGCACCGGATAAGTCTATCGTAAATTCCAGCGTAAATTCCAGTCGTCATATTTTACGACAGGCAATATTTACTCTCATAAAACGTAAACAATCCCGTGTGATATAAAAGCTTATCTGTAGATTAGTTATTGATGTTTGGTTGAGAAATAAGATTTGCTATCGGCCTTACATAAATAAGTGAAATTCTCAAGTGAAAGTTTTTTTCGGTCAACAAATTCACAAGAAACACTTCATTTACTCTCGCTCATGACTCAGTCCAAGAGCAGTAGCATCAGCGATTGAGTACGCGACCCGCAAGATTAAGGAGGTTATTAAACAAGTTAAAAATGCGCCGAAGTTTCTTCGGCACAATCAAGTTTTCTGTACAGCATGTAATGCTGTATGAAACTCTCAGCCACGGCCCATGATACTCTAGCCGCTGCCCATGAAACTTTTAGCCACGACCCGGTGGTGGCCTGTGTTTTGGTACCTATAGCGGTGCCACACGCAAGATCAAGGCTAACTTTAACCTTAAATAAAATAAAAACTACTGAGGCTGGAGTGCTGCAATGCGGTATGTTTGATGACTGGAGGGTGGATGATCAACATAACAATTTGCAGCTCTCTAGCCTCAGTAGTTTTTAAGATCTAAGGGCGGACAGAAAAGTGCAGACGTACCGACAAAGCCGGCACAATAGTTTTCTTTTACAGAAAACTAAAATGTGAGGTGAGTAGGCTATATAGCGAATGCATAATAATGTTGCCTTAAAAATAAGACGAGTTACTTCTGTCCCTGGAAACACTCGTAATGATAAACGTTTATCTCCATTTATAGGTGCGTTTGCGCGTGAACACGATCGTGCGCGCGTGCGTGTATGTGTGTGTGCGTTAATATTTGTTTGACTAAGATGCATAATCGTGGTAGGGCCAGTGATGACTTCCTTATACTATTTAGAGTTTGTTTTGGAATGAAAGGTGATTTAAGTTTAGTTTTTCTGCGACTACCAACTGTTTATAAAAGCCTCAGGTGTTGACAATTAATTATAGCCTTTGCATAGTTTCTTTAAATATTCATAATCTAAACGAGGCATATGGAAACTCGTAACCTAGGGTAGGGTAAGGGTTGCTCTAAGCAAAAATTATGTATATTTTAAAACAGACTTATTAAATATATATCTGAACAGTACTCATCATGCAAATATAGCCTGATTCCTATAACGATAACTTTGTAAATCAGTCTATGGCAATGCATAAAATATCTACTTGGGAATGGAAATAGGCATTTTGACAACTTCGACAATGCAGGGATGTTTTGAAAGGAATGACTGGTATCTTCTACCTAACAGGTTCTCATAGATCATCAAAAATAGTTCGAGATACAAAAGAATGAGACAATAAAAACTTCAGAGGATTCCAGAGAATGAAACTACCTCCTGATTAAAAGAAGTCTAAAAAACGATAGCAGAATGTCGTGTTTTAACGTTCATTCTAATTTTTTTAGGGGGTCAATCTAATTTTCAAATAATAATAAACGCAAAGATTTGTAATTTGAAGGTCCGGCCGTTGTTATACATTAGATAAATAAGCTATCACATTATAAAAAAGCGAAATAAATGCAATTGAATCAAAACAACCAATAATCTTAGACATGCATATATTCAGGCAATCAAAACATGAAAACAATTAAATCCTTCTATGACAGTTTAATCTACTGTACGATGTCGTTGATAAGGTCTTTTTTATGTTGTATGCAGTTGCATTCTCTTCGCTTAAATAAAATTCTGATTTATCATTTTTTCAGTGACACTAGGATATCACCGTCAGCATCTTAGGGGCAAAACTGATCTAAGCCGAGTCTATAATAAAATCGCAAATAGTGTATGATGCTCTAAAACCAAACGTGTTCACAAAATCATTTTTGGTTATACGAGTACTTAATAATTTTTCCACACAGCCCTTACACGTGACCTCAAAAACAAAGACGGTTTTTATGTATTATTCTATATTTCTAAAAACCCAAATGGTTAAATTTTTTGCTCTTTACTGAAAGTGTGTTGAACTTAACTACTCGAGAATTCATATTGTTTGTATTCAACGTGCTAACATACATGTTAATAATCGCATTTACGTAAACATAATTTTTCTCCTAATCTTCTTACTTATTGACGAAATGATATAAGAAACTTGATTTTCTTGTCCCCTGTTTGTTGTCGGGAATTATTTTCATTATTTTTTCTAATTGATCAAGCTAATTAACTTACAAGAACTATAGGGTACTATCTCCTTTCATTTATCAACAAATGTACTGATTCCAGTATCATAAACCAAAGTGGTCTCACATTCTTGTTGCAAGCCTAATTTTATGATAATATCTTCCATCTTACTTTCCACCCTCTCCTAACAGTTGAATCTTAGTGCAACTCCGAGGTTTTCCTCCTATTACACCTTTCAAACCTTTTATTGTCAATTTCTGCTTCAGCGCTAAATGACCTCACTGGTCCCAGTGCTTGGCCTTTGGCCTAAGTTCTATATTCAACCAATCAATCAATAAAAAGCCACGTAAAATGGGAACCCTTCCCTACTCACCTCCCTTCTCTCTCTTCCGTATATTTTCTACTACTTGCCATCTTATGCACGGACTGGTATTTAGCGATTTGAATACACAGCGAAACAATTTTATATGACATTGCAATCATCCAATCACCCCTACCACTTTAGCAGTCGAGCATAACTTTGGTGCATTAAGGAAAACACATTTATGAGACTAATCTCAAAAAATAATATCTAATCACAATTGAAATATCCTTGGACATAAAGGATCTGTGGCAGACACTGAATTGGTATTCTTGATGACGTTCGCAAAGTACACAATTCTTAAAAGGATTTCATTTCATAAGAGTATAATACAAGATTGATAGCAACCACTTGGCTCACGAAAAAGTATTGAACAGAGCCCGTCTATTTTGTGAAACAGGGTGTTTCTGTTTGACTGCGCAAGTGTACAAAAAAAAAAAAAAAAAAGTGACCGTCACCCTACCACGGTCTTTATACCGCGTTGGATATTTCACCAAGAAACAATCCTTTTAAACTATTTTTCTTAAGGTTTAATATTTTAGAAATCAGAGGACATTCGAATTCATATATCTCTCGCACACACGGAAACAGACACGCGCTATAACACAGCATATTCATTTTACATTAAAATCCCCGGGGTATCTGTGTGATGACCCTCAAATTCAGCCAGCGATGGAAAAAATAGGTGTCAAAACTGGTAACAAGTGACAAAGAGGTAATGGATGATATTAATTGCTCAGATACACTTTCCCGAGCAGTGGTTCCATTTCAGACTCAGTGTAAGTGCTTTCAAGAGGCAGCCCATCTTATTAATGCAACCATGTCGATGCCAAACGATTGTATATTGTGGATCAATATACACTACATTGATAATAGTAGAGTAGCATTCTTTGAAGTCCAGGCCAGTCTCCTAGATTTTTCCTTTTCTTTATTAAGTCGTTGTTCGTGTGTTATAAAAGAATTCGTGAACAATCCTTCACATCTTCATACTTTTTCTTATTTAATCGGAAAATCAGTAAACTTTTCACGGGTGAAATTTGTATAAAATAAATCAAACAATATATTCTACGAATGCATTATATCCAACCTGAAAAGTTATTTCGCCGCGTGAATAAGTACTCTTAAGCTGAAGCTTTACGTAACGAAGTTTTAAAATCAACTAAATTTACAGAGCATCCTGTTAATATCTGCTTGTATCTTATGCCAGCTTTCTGTGTAGCTAAATTTTCTGTTCAGGTAGTCAGTAAATTAACGTTGTTTCTTTTTTGTTGAAAAATTCCTTCTAATTCTTAAGCTATTAGAGCCAAACAGAAACTGTATCAACCACCTGGATATGATATGATTTATTATTAATTATTATTATTATTATTATTTTATTTTATTTTATTATTATTATTATTATTATTATTATTTTCACGGCGGTAAGCTCTTGTGAAATAAAGCTCAATTCCTGAGGATATAAAAAGTTTTATTTTATGTATCAAGATGAATATTTTAGGTGACTAATTTAATGTATATTTGTTTTGGTTTTCAGACTTCAATGAAAACTCTTTCTCAGCCTCTCTCTCCTCTCTCCCTCTCTCTCTCTCTCTCTCTCTCTCTTTGTGTTAGTTTACTTTTAAGCCACTTTGATGGCAACATTACCAATCAATAATCGTAGTGAGGCAAAGAAGTGTTTTAATCTGTTAACGAACATCAACAGATAAATATTTTGGTTGTTAAATATCGCTGAAAAATAATCTACTGTACTTAATTACGGCAATGCGTGATCACATTCATTACATTACTCATTCATATAAACCTTTGGTAAAAAATAAAAAACCTTATCGATCTACCTCTGACCTACCATTTCGCTTTTCACATGCAAATGGCGACCTAGTCTCCAATAACCCCCGCCAACCGCCCCCCAACCCCCCACCCCGTCCCACAATACCCACCGCCCCAACTCGCCTGGTAAGACACAAAATCTGGATTGATTGATATGACCGAGCTTAAGAGATCGGCGATAATTGGGATATTGAGTAGCCGAGCTGTGTGTAGCAAGGAGATTTATTCTTGGAGCATCCTACAATAGGTCTCTCCGATGACAATCTTTTAGGATTTGTGCTGAAGGGAAAAGAAGGACGGTTTGGAAGGACCTAAGCGAATGATGATTCACGAAATGAAAAGAAATTAATAAAGGGATCCTGGAGTTTTTAGCGATGACTGAGGTTGAGGGAAACTTACTAGAAGAGAGAAAGATGGTAGTACAAGTTGTAGTTATATGGGCAAGCAGCAACTATATAAGGGAGAAAGAGACGAATAAATAAAAACTATAATAGTGGATAAGAGTTAATTGCTGTTTCTAGGGGATTAATAGTTTTTTCAGCCATTCCATTTTATCTGGGATAACGATTAAATATAACATGCTTATTATCTTGCAGAGTTTACAAACAGTCGGGAGCATTTTCTTTGAAAAGCAGAAAATATACCAACAGTATTATAGGGCGTTAAGTCTTCATCCCTTTACTGAAGGAAATAATTACAATAAACACCAAGGAAGTTAGTTGTGTATTGTATTGAAAAGTGCATACTGGTTATTGTTATACACTGTCAGATATCAGTAAGATGGATTTATCTACTTGGACGTATTTGGTCATCAGCTTGTCTTTGACTGATCAGTGGCCTGCTACCACTAACATGCCCTGAGGGTAAGGCTTTGCTGTTGCACCGGCGACGACCTCCTAAGGGATCTTTAGGCTCCATTCTCAAGACCACTCTGCTTGTCTATTTCAGAGTTAGCCGTTCCAGCAGGTATAGTCAGTGGGGAAGTGGATTCTCGAATATGGGCCCGTAACAGAAAGGCCTCTTGAGGAAGGGACTGAGCTTTATGAAAGCTAGAGCTTTGAGAATGCAAGGGCTGGTTATCAGTGGCCCACTACCTGTGATTTTTGGTTCATATATGAGGTTCTACTGGGTTTGAATAACATTATGAACTTCAAGTCGTATTTTGATGAAACCTTCCTCGGCATGGAATGATAACCCTTTGGAAAATTTCACTAGAGTCATGCCACTTTAGGTGCTGAACCACCACAGACAGGGCATGAAAATCAGTAGACCATATTCCTTTTTTTTATGTCACTGTGGATGGATTTAGCTCGGGTTTGGAAGGTATGGTGTGTCCTGGAAAAAAAATGTCTTTTAGAGTTTGTTTATCCTGAAAAGTCTTATTACTTATGGAAATTCAATAACAGCGTATAATCGGTAGTGTGGTATCTTGTTGGGGTGTGGAAGGGTCTTATCACCAGTCAAAGGTCGTCTTAGTTTCTTTATTAATGTCCTTATTCGAATGATTATCATTAACAAGTTCTTTAGTACCCTGATTAAGTTACATATGGGCAGTACGACAAAAGGAACAATGACCGAGTCCAGTGCTCATATGCATTAAGGGAGTTGCTCTAGTAGCATTCATGCTAGTCCTTTTTTTTTAAGACTTATTTTACCAGACTTATTTTACTCTGTGTTATTAGGACACCGAAGAAAGGAAATACCTTCCAGCACTAAATCCAAGTGACAGCGGAGGATGCTGAATTCCCTTCATGTCTGCCAGCGCTGACTGATTTCACTATTATCCAAATGCGTGGCTGCAAAGAACCTAAGTAGCGCCTACAGTGCACCGCATGAGGTGCACTGACAGCGCTATCCGCCCCTCAACCCCTACGGGAACGAATTCTGAGAGTGAGTGAGTGAGAGAGACGCAGAGCTCACCATGAAAAGTGAAGTATGTATAGGCCCTCCCGATATACAGTAGAGTGAAAAGTAAAAGCTACCCGTTGCATCATGCTCTGAGGTTACCTAATGCACGTTGACTTGGAAATTCTATAGGCATAGATCCGTTTTAATAAAAATGGAATTTTCTTTCCCTGGCTTCCCTTTATTTAAATCATGGATATAATTCGACTTGATTTTTCTGTTTCCCTTGATGACTGGCTTTCGAGAAAGCACTTGTAGCAATAAATTTGTTCAGTCTTCTAATGAAATAAATGACGATTCTAGGTAAGCTAATAATTGCTAAAGAATCATGTGTCACGCGTTGATATCATAACCATTTATAAAGACTGTTTTGTTCTGAGAATATTTTTAGGATATATTAAAACATATCACGCTGCATACCTAGAATTACGAAGAAGCAAACCAGTGAGAGCGGTTGAACCAAACACCAACTAGTATGATGGTTTGTTTCGCTAACGGTGGTGGCAACTGGCAAGCCTAGTCAACGAGCATTACTGACGGACCGAGTGTGGAGCCAGAACGATGCGATTGTCTGGCAACGCTGCTTCAGAGGCGAGAGAAAATATAAACAGCTGGAAGTGTCCGACGGGCATGCCCGCTAGTGTAGACAGGCCATAACACTATGGTCTGCAGTTTGGGCTTAATAATAGTCATAATGCTGTGAAACCAGAAATACCTCTTAACGTTACGGGATGGCAGCAACGATAATCAAAGAGGAAGATGTTCTCTGCTGCATATAATACGCAGGTACACATACGTTGCAACCAAAAACCCAAATAGGCTCGGGACTTGAGAAATCAAGTGTTTACTAAAAATTTGTATCCAATCATTCATTATCAAAAATACCAAGATAAATGAGCTAGGAAGTTTGGCTCTTCTGGTTTCATCTTTAACAAAAATTAGTTTGCACTCTCAACATTGTTCACATTAACAGAATTTATGGAATTCAACACATGTAGTTTTAGGGATTCCACGTGTTTCCCAGTTTTGTAAAATGTGGACAAACCAAGTTCTCTTTGTTCTACTTGTGTTCTGAGTTTCGACCTTATAAAACCACCTAGTAGTATCCAGCACTCAATAAAATTAGGCTTGTAGGGTTACACAGTTTTCCGTGAGGTTTTGTGCAATTTCACGAGGTTCGATGACGTACTTCATCAGTGAAATCATACCTTACCAGTGTTGGATAATTTATTTAAAATATGAAAAGCCTTCGATTCCATAATTTTATAACTTAGATGAATTAAATTGAGGTAACAATTTATTAGGGCGTTTAAAAAAAAACAATCTTCAGTAAAGACTTCATTACTTCAGTCTTGCCTAACTGGTTCCCCAGTAACTTAATTATGCAAATCCCTCAAGTTTCTAGTTTAAAAACAACAGGTTTAATAATTTCCATATGAAAGAAAACTTGTTACTTAATATAACGAACCGTCAAAATGGAGAAAGTTAACTATTCTAAAAGTAAAGAAGGAAAGCAAATGGAATGTTAGGGCGCTAGGAAACTGTACCTTAACTCAGTAAGATCCTGTAGAGAACCAAAAATGTTTATGGACCTGACCCCCTAGTTTACCTTTCCCATGGCGATTAACCTTAACTGAACAAGTCCTAAACCTGAGCAACCATTAAATTCATTAGAGTAGTCTCAAAACTTCCTTAAAGTTTTAAATGGCAATTTGAACAGATGGTCAAGAAAATTTATGATTTACAGGTGTTGACACATAGGGCATAAGGTTCATGGCAATGGATCTACAATCAGATCCCCTCATGTGAAAATCGCAATGCTAGTAATGTTTATGTAAAAGTAGAATAGGTTCATTTTTTTTCACAGGCTCCTCCCAAGTGTAGCCGGTAGCTATATATCTTAAAGAACTTTGAGTCATGGGACAATACTTTAAATAGCCTTGAGGGAATGTAGTGTAAGTAGCACCCTCCAGGTATTAGAAAAAAATTCAATGAAAATTTTAGGCTCCCTAAAATTACTGGGTCGTTCGTTACTGGCCGGAACCTATCAAAGCTCTTTTGTTCAAGAGCTCGTTGTGGTTAAACCAAATAGATATTAACATTTAATAACCACTGATATCTGTATACAGTCCAGAGCAGTTGCCAGATTGACGATTTCATGGCCACATTTTTTTTGCGTGGCCATTTTTTGAACTTGTGGTCCATGAAAAATCAGTTTGGCCATTTATGCAAATGTACTCCCGAAATTGCTACAAATGTTCAAACAGCAAAACCCTTTACGACTCTACTGCAGAAAAGAAAAAGAACAGGAAAGTGCTGTCAATTTAACAAGTGTCTTTCCTGCAAGTAAGTTTAAAGTATTTCTGATGACATGTAATCAAATATATAGATGACATAATCGAACATATAGGCATAATTTATGCACAGTTAACTGTTAGTATATTAATTCACGCAGTTAATTCACACAATTCAATAATTTTATATCTTTGGCCATATTTTTGGCCAACTACTTTTCCAAAGTTACCTTTTCGGCCATATTTTCTTTAAAATTTCGGGATAAGCTGTCGAGTTCATCTGGCAATCCTGGTCCAGCGAAAGGTGGTATATCAAAAAGAAATTAGAACAAAGACGCCAAAGAACACCAACAATGCCAAAGTACACCTAAACCTTTTATTACATTATTCACATCTGATACTCCAAACCCAAGGGCGAACAAAAATTCAGTCTTTTTGACTGCACGGCGATACTTTCCATTAAAGTATACCAGCTATAAATGTTTAAGACAGGAAAACCAGTCCTAAAATTGGTATGCAAGGGGATGCGAGTATTTGTCACTATAAAGTTCAAGGAAATAAAAAAAATGTTAATTGTATATACTTCACAAACTCCTTGTTCTCAAGAACTTAAGGATACACTACTAATCTCAGTTTATGGTCATCACTGCCCTCTAATTAAATTAGACCAAGACACTTGCGTAGCTAATTCAGTCATTCATGTGCTATCTGGACAGTATGAATAATGCACTGCAGCTTACCCAAGGAGATGGCAAAAAAAAAATTCTCAAATCCACCTCATCAGTTCCGATACAATAATCCCAGGATATAAAGTCAAAGTTATGTAAGCGTAAATTTGATTATGTATTTTCTCCAGTACACAAATCTTTAAAGTAAATCATTCGAAAGTTCCACAGAAGTTACATGGTAACCAGTTTTACCCTCACATGTGAGGCAAGAATCTTAAGGGTCATTTTAGATAGAAACTGCAAACTACCACTTGCCGAAATTACCAAGTCAAGATATCGTGAACAATAGTTGACTGATGCCCATACAATCAATATTACGAAGGCTCTGCAGGTTCTCTGTTGGGAATAGCAAAGATGAATTACAGAATTGTTCATATACTTAACTGAAGATATTTTTCCCCCGTTTAGGTATGGATCTATAGACACCCAATTTTCTCCCTTTAGGTATGGATCTATAGATACCCAACAACCAATTGATCATGTCTCAAATCCTAAGTTCATTTTCTGTTGGAAATGAATTAAAATTTCGGATGCAAAGGAATTTTAAAAGTAATGCAACTAGTAATGCTCATTTCAGCTATCAATTAACATTTTAAGCCTTACCTATTGTTAAAATGACGTTTATGAAAAAAATTAGCTGAAAGTTCAAGTTCTATAAAAGTTTGCGTAGGAAAAAACTTACATCCCCCCACCCCTCAAGCAGCATTAATGAAAATATGGTATTTCCCAATGTAGGTCTAAAACTAGTCAAGTATCAACATTTATCCTACGCTAAAGTTGCGTACAGTATAGTGAAGCTACTTCGGATGAGCTACGGTTATAGTTATCGTAACGCCAAAGAAACCATGTTATAGTAAAACAATGTAGAGGCCTTAAAAGTCAGCAAATGGGGTACGAAAAAATTCTGAAGCTAGAATTAGTATTACGAGAAAAATTGGAAGCCCAATATTAACTGACTAAGTTAATTTTAACATTAACCTGCAATCCTTTTAACATTAACCTGTAATCCATGGATACTTCTTTGCAATGAAAATACTGCAGATAAAACCAGTTTCATGGAAGCCTTGATAGGAGAAGAGTTCCCTTGATCCCGAGAGAGAGAGAGAGAGAGAGAGAGAGAGAGAGAGAGAGAGAGAGAGAGAGAGAGAGAGAGAGAGAGAGAGAGAGAGCTTAGATTCTTCGCTCACAAACCTGCCTACTCAACCCAACTAATAAAAAAAAAAAAAAAAGTCCCTTTCTGCTGCCTGACAAATTCTTTCAACTTACCACGTACTTAATACCCAGAACTAATTTGTCACCCAGACCTAATTTGTCTATTTGTAACGCATAATTTACTTTATCCACATTTTCCACACTTACGCCAGTCATGTAAAGCATACAAACACAAGGTATTTGTACCTCCACTACTCCCCATGCTTAAACTTTACATGGAATCTCAATAAAAGTCAAAAAATACCCAAGCCAATAAAGAGAAAGCTCAAATATATCACAAAAAAATTAAGATATTATTTAGTGCCCCAAGACTCTCAAACCTGCTGACTAAGTCACCCTTCAAACCTGCCCCAAAGCCCCAGGACTAAGTCACCCTTCAAACCTGCCCCAGGACTAAGTCACCCTTCAAACCTGCCCCAGGACTAAGTCACCCTTCAAACCTGCCCCAGGACTAAGTCACCCTTCAAACCTGCCCCAACTAAGTCACCCTTCAAACCTCTAAACCCCCTCAAACCTGCCCCAAGACTAAGTCACCCCTCAAACCTGCCCCAAGACTAAGTCACCCCTCAAACCTGCCCCAAGACTAAGTCACCCCTCAAACCTGCCCCAAGACTAAGTCACCCTCAAACCTGCAAAGTCACCCTCAAACCTGCCCCCAAAAAACTAAGTCATCCTCAAACCTGCCCCAAAACTAAAAACCTGCCCCAAGTCAAACCTGCCCAAAACCAAACCTGCCCTAAGACTAAGTCACCCTTCAAACCTGCCCCAAGAAAAGACTAAGTCACCCTTCAAACCTGCCCCAAGACTCAACCTCAAACCTGCCCCGACTAAGTCACCCCCTCAAACCTGCCCCAAGACTAAAAGTCAACCTCAAACCTGCCCCAAAACTAAAGTCAGTCAAACCTGCCCCAAAACTAAGTCACCCTCAAACCTGCCCCAAAACTAAGTCACCCCTCAAACCTGCCCCAGGACTAAGTCACCCTTCAAACCTGCCCCAAGACTAAAGTCACCCCCTCAAATGCCCCAAGACTAAGTCCCTCAAACATGCCCCAAGACTAAGTCAACCCTCAAAGCAGACCCAAAACTACGTAAGTCACCCCTCAAACATGCCCCAAGACTAAGTCACCCCTCAAAGCAGACCCAAGACTAAGTCAACCCTCAAAGCAGACCCAAGACTAAGTCAACCCTCAAAGCAGACCCAAGACTACGTAAGTCAACCCTCAAAGCAGACCCAAGACTACGTAAGTCACCCCTCAAAGCAGACCCAAGACTACGTAAGTCACCCCTCAAAGCAGACCCAAGACTACGTAAGTCACCCCTCAAAGCAGACCCAAGACTACGTAAGTCACCCCTCAAAAGCAGACCCAAAGACTAAAGTCAACCCTCAAAGCCTAAGACTAAAGTCAAGTCCCTCAAGACCCAAGACTACGTAAGTCACCCCTTGTCTAAAGTCACCCTCAAAGCAGACCCAAGACTACGGAAGTCACCCTCAAAGCAGACCCAAGACTACGTAAGTCACCCCTCAAACCTGCCACAAGTCCAGGTCACCCCTCAAACCTGCCACAAGTCCAGGTCACCCCTCAAACCTGCCACAAGCCCAAGTCACCCCTCAAACCTGCCACAAGCCCAAGTCACCCCTCAAACCTGCCACAAGCCCAAGTCACCCTCAAACCTGCCACAAAGGTGGTCACCCTCAAACCTGCCACAAGCCCAAGTCACCTCCAAACCTTTAAGTCACCCCTCAAACCTGCCAAAGCCCATTTATCCAAGTCACCCCCCTCAAACCTGCCACAAGCCCAAGTCACCCCTCAAACCTGCCAGCCCAAGTCACCCTCAAACCTGCCACAAGCCACCCCTCAAACCTGCCAAAGCCCAAGTCAATCAAACCTGCCAAAGTCACCCTCAAACCTGCTGCCAAGCCTAAGTCACCCCCTCAAACCTTAAGTCACCCCTCAACCTTAATAAAAGGCTGAAACCAATTTGGAAAATCTACCATATTTTATATTTAAAAAGTTTTCAAAAGAACATTAAATCTAATAAATATTTATCTAATAAATGCAAGTTAAAAACTACCTTATTTTAAATTGTAAAACCACACAACACACAAACTCCGAATATTTTAGACAAGGAAAATAATCCAACTTAAGTCTTTATCAAAGAACCTAAAAGGAAAAAAAATTGGGGGAATCTAAAATCTATTCCAGTTACTTTAACTTTTAAGCTAGACAAAACAGATTAAAAGCAGTCTAGATGCCAAAAGTATGAAATTTAAGTTTCTTACTTTTTGTAGGTATATGCCAGCTTCTTTAAAGATTCATTTACTCCAACTCCCATGCAGGATTCGAAGAGCGTGTACTCGAAGATTCGAGCACTCACCTGGAATTAGGTCACTTGTTAGATTGCAGCAAATCCATTCTGCTCAGTAAACTAAGTAACCATTTACACTGCGTTTAATGTTAACATTTAATAACTTTCTAGTTTAATAAATCAGGTAACAATCATGAATAATTTTCAAATATAAACTAAGCAATATTTACATTGCGATTACAAACATGCCCGATTAAGTGGGCAAAATCTTTACACCTACCAAATCCAACTAAAATCATTACATAACATTTTGAAAAACTTTGGCCCTATAATCGCACTGCATACTTATTACACTCAAATTGTCAAAATATGAAAATGATAAAAAGGACTAACATCCATTACATGACCAACCGACATTCGATGTCGTTTAGAAAACGGTAAATCAACAAAATTCTTTACACAAAACTGCCTGCTGAATCTCAACACCAACATGCATATGCAAACGCCTTAAACAAAACTAAAAGAACACAAGAAACCGTAACTAATACTACCTGCAAGTACAGATGCACCGACAAGAATCCTGGTACAAAAAAAAAAAAATATATGTATCAGCTTAACAAGCGAGCCTGTACAACTTCTAGACGAATCGTAGGCGCCACGCAGGTCTCTGTATACTGAAGCACTTTCTCGTGGCGAAGTCCAAGTTTACCTACCACAGTCAATTATATCCACGGACTCTGGAGAGCGTCTAAATGGAAAACTGCTTATTCCCATTAGGGTTGCTCGGTCTAGTTTCCAAACATGTCTTCCTCATTTTCAAGCTTCTTTCTATACGTTTCTTCTTTAGTGATAATTGTTTAATAACATCATTTGTACTCGCGGAATATCGGCTGCATACAATTGTTCAATAGTTTCAGTGGCACGTAATGTTACGCTGGTTTACCAAAAGAAAAAGTATAAATAAATGGCAAGTGAGACCATTAGCTCCTTTAAAAGTACATGGACGATTTCCCTGTCTTTTACAGAAATTTTCGCACGCGAAAGCAGCAGAGAAGGGCTCCACGCTTGATCGACCGTATAAGGCTATAAGACACTGTTGAACCAAGATAGTATCTATGTCCCTTCCAGCCATGGTAAAAAGAAATTGTCTCTAGACAAAGATTACCGACGATATACCCTACATATTTTGGTATCTTCAGACTGCAACACACAATGTTTTACTTTTTTTAGTTTTAATAAACAATTAGACCAATGATTTACTCACTTTCCATTCGGCTTTCTTTTTTATTTTACAAGCCCCATTTGTTATTAGTTTTCCAGTATGTGTATTCTAGCAATACACAAGAGTCCAGAAGAGCTCACATTGCAGATGAACCTTTGTCTGTCCACCGTTCCCTTGAATGCAGAAGGCGTATGCATTTTTTAAATCAGATTTTAAATAAGTACAATAAGTAACCATGGTTTGTTCTTTCTTTGCTACTAAAGCTGGATTAAAGTTATTAAAGAGTACAGTATTGCACTTTATTCACTGTGGTTTAAATATAATTCCAGTGCAACCTTTATATAGCACTGAAATGTTTCATTTCTCCTGGAAAATCCACAAATCCCTCGTTTTTATTCTAGTTCATTACTTTTTTTAAATAGTGTAATTAATAAATGCTAAATCTTAATGAGGGCTGCCTGTGGCTCTGAGGTTTGTGCTGCTGTGGACTGATTTAAATGAAATTTGTGGCCCGAGTAAGGCAGCCAACAAGTTTTTGTTTATTGAAAGTGTTTGTTCAGAGTAAAACTTTAAGGAACTACGTTAACGCTGCTCGGGCATTAAACTGCCGCCATTAAATTGTAGCCATAACCAACATTCAAACATTCCAGAGAATGGTTCGTAAAGGAGTGTTACCCATCCCTTGTCCTTTTACGATGCTCATGTTAAAAGCTTTCAAATTAAGAAGTACCAGTTCACTTAACTGAGCGAAAAATATCCCCTGTACATCCTTATGTAAATCTAATCTGGCTGACACATCATGTTCCACATTCAGCAACAAAAAAGTAACACATGTCGATGCTAATCAATAAATATTGTATAGATTTACTATAATCATTTCTAATAGCTATTTTTATTTTTCCCATTTTTAGGGCTGATTTATTTCCTATAAATGGAAATTATTTTTTGATTATTTTTTCACGGGAGTACGTAAAGGTAACCCTCCAACTGGATCTAATTGCATCCTTATCAAAAGAAATTTTGCTGACTTATCAGTGTATTGAGCAACAAAATGCCAACAGTCAAAGAATATGTTTCTTTTGCTAATTCAAAAATAACGTAAGATTTAATCACAAAGGAGGCCTCAGCTATATTTTTTATTGTTTTTCCATTGGCATTTCATTGGCATGATCAGAGAGAGAGAAGGCTGGCCTAAACAATTTGTCAAATGCTGACAACCTAAAATGCCATGGAGTTATTGACAATATTTTCTTCAAGGGTAACTTATTTATGTACAGTCTTATTAGTAATACAAATGGGAATCCTGACTATCACTTTAGTCCTTTAATAATTTTAAAAGAGATAAAAAGCTTTTGCTATTTTTTATGTTATATTTCCATAAATAACAAAAAATTAAATGGAGAGAGAGAGAGAGAGAGAGAGAGAGAGAGAGAGAGAGAGAGAGAGAGAGAGAAAGAGGCATGTTGATGTAAATGTCAGCAATGGTAACGGGAAAATAACCAGTAGATGTTTTGGACCTCCACAAAGACAATATGGTCACGATAATAAACACGGCTGATTTATAACCTCATATATATATATATACAGTCTATATACTGTGTATATATATATATATATATATATATATATATATATATATATATATATATATATATATATATATATATATATATATATATATATATATATATATATATATATATATATTTTCACTGTTCATAAGAAAGTTGAAATATTATTAAAAATTTTTGTTTCCTTTCTTAGTGATCTGACAAGAAAATACTTAGTTAAAAGTAGTTCCAGAAAGAATACATTAAATAAGTCAATTGGCATTTATTGCTAAAATGCTCCATGGGAGGGACAAACTCAATTTTATCCTGTCTGCTGAGACAAACTTGAGGCACACTGATATTATTGACGCACTGCAAAGGAAAAATTACCGAACTCTACGACTAACTTCTGGGGGCTCCTTAAAAACAGCGAGATGAAACTTCGTAACCTTTCCTGTTGTCTATTAACCAAAAAATCCAATAAACATCAAAGACGTCGACTTGAATTTCCCGAGAGAACTTTCGACAATATTACTTGTAGCTCGGTCTCTTTGGACAACAGTGAGTCCTCACCATTGAACGACAAAATATTTCTTAAGGAAAAGACTAACGTATGTCAGCGCAGGTCTTTTCTTCTCCAGGTATATTTGAACTTGAATTTCTATGAGAAATATTTGCGTAAGAATACTGCAACAAAGGACAAGCATTATTTTAGGTGGATATAAGTTCTGAAGTAACAGTACCAATGTTTCCGAGGGCGAGGAAATGCCGGTATTTGGAGAGTTATAGGTAGGTTTGCAATACCAGATATCAGAATAGGCAAGCGGTGGAACAGCTATCTTGCCAAAGAGCCCCACTTCCTCAAGGCAAGAGGTGCTTAAGCGTAAAAGCAAAACAGGATGTAGAATACCAGAATGACGGACTGTTGCTCTGGATACAGTTAAAACATAAAAGAAAAAAGTTAGTTACATTCAACAGTCGACAGGTGAGTCCGGTGTGACGTGTAGTTCATCAGCAATAGCAAAGGTCTGAAGTGAACGCTCTGTGGGTGACTCAACCACACCTATCCTTCGCATCAAGTGCGGCCTCCCACTACCTCATTCTTTTATTCAGTTTGTTGAATTCTCAAAATCGGGGTCCATTTGTTTTTCTTATTCCAAATGAAAAGTAAGTTAACAAAATGTAATGTGGCATTTGCCTTGGAATTGTTATAATTGAAGTAATTTTTATATATATTTTATTTCTAAAAATTCATTGAACTTTACAGTCTGTTTTTCAGCGCCTCTTATACCTGTCTTTGTGATGTACTTAATTCAAAGGTGAACAGATAATTAAAAGTCAAAACCTAATTCATATTTTTATGGGACATAACTATTTGTCTTTATTTTCCTTATATAATGACATACATACCTCTTAAAATTATGTAGTTATGTTACTGGGATTCCAAGTTATATTTCTTATGTTAATTCGTTAGCATAATTTTACCTTCAGTTCGTTCCAAAAGTAAATTTAATAATAATAATAATAATAATAATAATAATAATAATAATAATAATCATATCATAATAATAATAATAATAATAATACAATTACTCCTACTCGTCATGGTATTATCATTGTGGTAACTTAGAAGTAAAGAAAATATAACCATCTATACAGATATCAGTTTTAGCGAAGATCCTGCTCCTGCCTTCAAAACCGAAAAATCTGAAATCACTTTTCGACAAACCATGTTAAGGCCACAGCATGGTTTGGTTTCAGTAGTCGTAAAAGTGCGAATATTTCTTAGAATATCAATTTTAGAATTACAAATTTTTTATCCTTTGAAAGGTTACTGAGTTCACTGTCAAGAAGCAATGCTTTGATAATCAAATTAGATTAATGCTTAACAAAAAAATGGCACCTGGATATTTGTTGAATGAGAAGAATGGTTAATCCACATTCCTTATAAAATGAATTTACTTAAACAGTTGTAGAAACAGGTATCTTCATAAATTATTCACTATTTCATAACTCAAAAGGTATACACTTTAGATCTGTAATATTACTAATCATTACAGTTTCTCACTATTTATTTTGGGATCTACCGACTCAATCCAGCTGAATAAAGCCGTTACAGTTTTTCTTATTTAAATGGAACGCCCTATTCTTTATCCCGCCGAGACTCCACTCCCATATCTACATTACAAAACCTGATTACCATAATTCATAATCATATCCATAGTGGTGGGACGCAACAACAGAAATCAAAAAAGATTAACTTTTTCCTTCAAAGATGGAGAGCTGATGTCGGTTGAAAATAAAATCATTTTTAGATCGTGTTTTACTGTTTATAAAATCTTTAACTGATAATGCCACAGTTGGGATCCTGTAAAAAACACATTTCAAGATGTTGACGTAAATGGTTCACTATTTCTTTAGATTTGCAAACGTGTTTTTCATACTATCTTCACGATCTGTATTATTATCAGAAATAAAATAATCATTACAGTTACTAAATTATTTATTTTGGGATCACCCACAGCCGGATATGACATAACGATGCCATTGGGTTACGTTACTGGTTTTTCATCATCAATGGAACGACCACTTCTCACTATCCCCGCTCTTTAAGAGACTTTTGCAATGGGCCCTAAGAATCACAAGAGTTACCTGATTACTGATAATGCATAATCATATCCATAGTGGTGGAACCAACTGAACCACAAAAAAAGTATATTTCGTATGCTACTTTTTCCTCAGATGGAAAGCTGATGTCGGACAAAAATAAAATCATTTTTTATCGAGTGTTTCATACATTATCCAATATATTACCTGAGATTAACGGTAAACCCAAAATACGGACGGTGGTGACAATCAAAAAGTAGATTTACAAACTGATATCTTTATCAGTAAGACGAAATCAAAATCAGTAAATCCTAAATAATAATAGCATTCTGAGGGTTAATCATTTTTAAATGAAACACAAAACAACGCCGTTGGCAGACATGGCGTAATCATTATGTCATTGATGACTTAACATTTACTAAATGAATCTGCCATTGTTGCTGACCACTTCCAAACAAGACATTATTATTTCTTACAAGGACTGCAAGAATCCGCAGCTTTTGCTAATTATTGGCCCAGGATCGTCCTCCAGCTGAACCACTGCACAGACGTGAGTTACCTGAAAAGCTTCCTTAGTCTGGTTGCTCGACAAAGACCTACGAGCTCCTCAGCATTATCCAAGATTTAACCTGATTAACGGTAAACCCAAATTAACGGACAATGAAAATTTAATATATATATATATATATGCTGTAAGGGCCCAAACTTATCATTTTTATTTGACAAACGGTTGGCAGATCAAAGAAATGAAATTTTACAGCTGAGTTTGTTGTTGTTTTCATTATTATTTCTTGGTTTTACTTTTGCTAATTATTATTTTCCTCGTCATATATTTTATTAGAGATCAATTTTTAAGTTATAAAGTAAAACGGTAAAACCAATAACATTTTATTTGACTAAACTAACATCAAAGAAAGAATTCTGCTTGCTGAAATGTAAAACTTGAAACCATTATCCATCATTTGTCAAAGAAAAATGTTGAAAACCAAAAGTCCGTTGTTTACGTGTGAGGAAAAAAGTTAAAATAAAAAATCCATTAAAAACGGGTTTGTTGCACAGCAGCTTTGAAAGCTGTGAAAATGCCGAACGTAATTCAAGTCTGAATTATGGATTAAGTCATAAACTTCAAAGTGACAGACAGACGAAGCAGAATTTTTTTTTTTTAAAAAGCAAGCTTAAGTTGTTGTTTGAGGAGCTGAATAGATTTATTAAATGCAAAGAACGAAATAAAAAAATGTATGAAAGAGAACCGCCTAACTGACTTGCAAAAACGACTATGAATTCAACATGGGCGCTTTTGAAAACTTTGGTCGCATATATCTGACACACCTGTTGCCAATATGTAAATGCTATAAAAGCATTCAAAAGAATATACATTTTTAGGAGGGCAGTGCGAGAAAAGAGAGAGAGAGAGGTGCAGAATTGGTGAGGGATAATTGATAATATACACCTTAACTGGGATATATGTATATATATATATATATATATATATATATATATATATATTGTTACGTGTGGGTATATATATATTGTTCATATATACACGTAACCTGTCACTTCAGCCAAGAGTTAACCTATATAATTAGCCAAAGGTCGCCATTTATATAACTGTAACAAAAGAATATATAAAGACTTTATGATAGATGTCACTAACTGCGGACGACAATCTCTATATATATATATATATATATATATAATAATTTTGCTTAATCTAGACTTCGTAATAGCATGGTGGCTGTGAAACAAAGAAAGATTTATAAAAGAATGGGCGAAGTTTTGAACAAAAGTGTGTTGTTGCACGTCAACGACGTGTATACATAATAGACAAAGGGGGAAGAGGTCATGTGTTGTTCCCCGACTTGATTCTCTCTGCCTGTTCCCACAGGTAAAAACAGGCACACATGCCCGAGGCATCTACGTTCTGTTAAAATCATCCGCCAAGAGACAGGTAGAAAGGAAAAAAGGACCTTAGGACCACCTATTTTTAAGGCTGATATGGAAATTTTCCTATAGGGGTAAATGCCTAAATGCTACCTATCCTTTCCAACGGACATTAAAGTTTGAACTAAAGACGCCCTAATGTAGACAACATATTTTACCGGTCTTGGTCAGGCTGATATTATTTACAATCAAAAGTTATATATATATATTTATATATATATATATATATATATATATATATATATATATATATATATATATATATATATATATATATATATATATATATATATATACGTTACATACATGCATCTATTTTGTAATCAAATAAATTCCTATGCTTTAGGATCCCCAATATAATGGAAAACTACGCTCATATTTCCTGCTTCTTTGGGATAATGTTTTATTTGTTTTGAAGGTCATTTGTAGTTTACTGAGTATGCACTTTGTAATTAAGGTAGACTTTTCTTGCAGATTCATTGGTGCAGTGACTTGTTTTACTACATTTGCACAAGCTCTAAAGAACAGTAATTTTCTCTAGTTGTTGAGGCATATATGTATACACACATATACTATACATTTATATAATTTTAAATCCAATAAAAAGTCGTTATATGTTGGTGACATGTTTTTAAATATATGCATATATAACTTTCATGTACTTCGAGTACCAAATACAGACAAAGCACTTAAGTGAAGTCTTGAATTATTAATGGATGCAATTAGTCTTATTAATGAGAAGCAAGGCACCAATCCTATTGTTGATGGAAACCAGCAAGAGTAATAACATACGAATCAGAAGAGGATTAAATCTGGAAATCATTTATGCACAAAAATAAGATTAAAAGAACATAAAGGGAGGCTATTTTTGCAGGAAAGGGTTAAATGAGTGTCCAGAGATGCAAAACATTTTGCCTATACCAATCAAAACAAAACGAAAGTCAGAGTCTGATGGCAATACAGTGGTAGCATAATTTTTTATTGATTTATTAGAAGGTCAGGTCTTCCGTCCGGTGAGCTTCATTTTTCACTTTTATTAATAAAAACCCATTCCCAAGGGCATACAATAACTTTCATATTCGAAGATGTTATAAAGAAAATAATTAAAAATGAACTAAAATGAAAATCGTTAAAAAAAATAGATCTATCTTTGGTGGTCTCGGTATAACTAGCCATGAAACGAAAACGGCCCGATGGTGGTCTGTACTATATCAACGCACGAAATAAACACTAATAAAATAAAAAGGCCAACTTTGATATTGTTACTAATAAGATCTGAGGATACAGAAAAAGGTGCGGACGGACACGACTATTATTTGTCAATTAAAAACACCTCTTGTCCCCTAATTCTTATGATCATTTGTAATTAAAAACAACCAGATCTTGTCTCCTTATAATATAGCTAAACAAATATTCATATACCAATAATAAACGAAAATATTTACCAGGTTTTCCGGAATCACTTTTGAAAATTTCAAGTAAGTTAGGTTTTTTGATAATTGAAACCCAAAGAAATATATAAAGATAAATATTTTGTTGATTACTGGGTTTGTAAATATGCATGTACAGTAACACCACTATGGTTAGTGATAATTTACAGGGTATTTCAACACAGATTTATTATCTATAAGTGTTGTTATAAACATCTATTTTCAATGAAGATGGTGTGTGAAGTTGTGATTAATGAAGAGAGTCGTGAAAGATGAAGTACTGATTACGTAATAAGTCAAGGGAGTCTCATCTATTGTTTAAAAAAACTCGAATATCCAATGAATTGAACTAATTTGAACTACATTAACTATAGTTTATTCAGTGATTGTATTATGTATCCAAAGCTCTATAGATATTTTTGTATTGTGCTCTACCATATTACTCCTAATAAATATTATGGATGATCACCAATCCGAAGATTTTATTACAAAATATCTTTTTAAAATATAGTTACCTATTAACCAGCGACTAATTGCATGAATGAACATCCTTTCTTTAACATTTCCTGTCATTTTAAGAATTGTACAAGAAAATTAGGTAATTCAAAGACGTTTTTGTAATCGAATGTTATTTTCCATCTTTCGCGTTCTTTGATAGAATATACTGTCCAGCTTCCCCCAACCCACTTCTGTGCAGTTAGAGAAATAGACTTTACGACAAATTAAATATTTTTTCTCGCTCTTGCCAAGTGTAAGAATGTCAGTGGGCGTGTATGTCTCCCGGAAATAAAGGACAGAAAAAGATGTGGCCTTTTTAACAGTTTTGTCATATTTTAAATCTCTCTCTCTCTCTCTCTCTCTCTCTCTCTCTCTCTCTCTCTCTCTCTCTCTCGCTCATGCATCCACTGGTAAATTGATTAATGCTTTGTCTGGTAAATTACATATGGCATTGTCTGTTGTTGTTTTCCTGATTTCAGCTGGAACAAAGACAGAAGTTTATAAGTGAGATAGAGGGAACGACCTATCTTTTTTTAGTAATTCTGGTAATGTTGGGATCACCCTTAGGAAATCTTCTTACGTCATAAAAGGAACAAGGCTTAGCCTCCTTGCCTCCAAAGTTTTTATCCTTCATACAGAGAGAGAGAGACTGAGAGAGAGAAGGTCAGAGAGAGAGAGAGAGAGATCCCTCAACGTCGGATCTCTTTGTGACCTAGATTGTGTTCAATAAATGGCTGGGAAAGCAGTGATCAAGCCATAAACTGTTTCCTATTCCATGTAAGAATACATAAGGTAAATAAAATAATAATAATAATAATAATAATAATAATAATAATTATAATAATAATTTTAGTAATAATAATAATAATAGAGAACAAAACTTAAAACTTGCAGTATGACTGTTTATCTCAGGTGCCATTTTTATCTGTTGTTGTCAGAACTACTGTATATACTTATTGGTTTTTATTACGATAATGTATATTACAGGATATTCAACCTATATTTTTTAGTATTAAGAACCATAAAAATATTTGTTTACGTTTGAATTTAGGTGTTAATTTAAGAGCTCAAATATTTATCATTCTTTGGAAATACTTGTGGAATTCTCTTAGAACTTGCCTGTGTAGTAGATGTTGGCTCAACATAAAATCATCCAAGTTTCCTGTTCCTTTTAAAATCTTTCAGATGCAGGAGATTGACGCAAAACAGGTTAAATGTAAAATAAAAATACAGATGAAGGGATTTGAGGACTGACGTATCAGAGTTTTGGAAATAACATGAAAAAAACCCTGAATAAAAGAGCATTTAAAAATAATGCAGTTACTCACAAAATATCAAAACGCAAAAGATTTTTGCTCTGGGATGGAATATGCATATTTTCTATTTTTATTGAGATTGCATTTTCTTATCTAAAATTTACATTTTTGTTGTTGCATTTTATATAATCCTGTGACTTAATGAGATTTCTGCTTTAAGTAGCATTATTATCATATCGTTTTGAGGAAAAAACTGAAAAATGTTTCAGTATGTGTGCATATATTTTATATTATAATATAAGTTCATATATATATATATATATATATATATATATATATATATATATATATATATATTTAAATATAATCCTTTGAGCTAAATATAAAGA
Organism: Macrobrachium rosenbergii; assembly: GCF_040412425.1. NCBI lineage: Eukaryota > Metazoa > Arthropoda > Malacostraca > Decapoda > Palaemonidae > Macrobrachium > Macrobrachium rosenbergii. The sequence continues at coordinate 66,380,660 of NC_089748.1, forward strand.
AAAATACGCTCTTCTCTCTCTCTTGATTACTAGAAAAACCAATTAGATATATTATGATTTGTACAGTAGATGAGGTTCTGAATAAATTATGGTAATGTTTTAGTTCAACAACACGAATGTAGTTATATTTTCTCGCCTTCTCATACCATACTATTTTATCATTCAACACAGTAACGAACGAGGAAATGAAAAGATTTCACCCTTTCCATATTAATAGATAATTAGGCATGAAGAATAATCAACATACTATTCGACTGAAAATTAACTGTATTTGTTAATAATACATTTTATTTTATTTTATTATTCAACCAACTGTTCTTTTTATTTTGATTTCATATTATACCCTGTACACACACATGCACACACACACATATATATTATTTATATATATATATATTATATATATATATATATATAATATATATATATTATATATATATATAATATATATATATATATATATATCAAAACCTCAGTTCCTTTGACAAAAATTTGGCTGGTTCAGTGCTTTGTTTTTCCTGTTTAGTGATTTAGTCATGCATATGAAATAGTACAAAAGACTTTTAACGCATTATATACGACTCTTTTGCATAAGAGCTTTTGCCTGAGTGGGTTCATGCCTTTTTGTTTTTTGAAAGCTCCAACAAAGACAGAAGATATGGTTCTAAACAGAATTAGTAATTCTGGTAAGGTTGAAAATGGAAATCTTCTTGTCTGGAACAAAGCTTCCTTGCCTCAAAAGTTTTTATCTTTCATACAGAGAGAGAGAGAGAGAGAGAGATTTGAGAGATAGAGAGAGAGAGGGCGAACTGAATATAAAAGAAGGATTATAACAATAAATTGGAAAGCACTGATCAAGTCATAAACTGTTCTCTCCACTGTAAGAATAAAATAGGTGTAAATAATAATAAAAATAATAACAATAATAATAATAATAATAAAACTTAAAACTTGCTATGATTGTTTATCTCACCATTTCTCATGTTGTTGTCAAACTATTATATATACTCATCATTGCAGTACTTACGTTACAGGATATTCATTATTATATTTTTATTATTAAGAACAATAAAAATATTTGTTTACGTTTGAAGTTACATGTTACAACAAGAGTTTTATTTATCTCTGGAAACACTTGTGAGAATTATGTAAGTCTTGCCGGTAAAGTAAAAGATGTTTGGCTAGAACATAAAATCAATTCCCTTCCTTGGTAAATCTTTCAGATTCACAGGTTAACGCAAAATAGAAATAAATAAGAAAATAAAAACAACAGATGAAGAGAATGGGGACATGATGTTTTCTTTTTGGAAAGGTATGATGACGAAAATCTCCCGAACATTTAAAAATAAGACTACGTTCTCATAAATCGTGGGCGATACTCTGCGGGATGGATTAGCATATACCATAAGAAGCTCTTCCATATTAAATTTTGGTATAAAAGTCTGAAAAATGTTTCAGTAGGCAAAATATTTTAGATTCTAAATTTTATATATATATATATATATATCTATATTATAATAATATATATATATGACATATATATATATATATATATATATATAAAATAAAAAGAAAAAAAAGAAAGGTGTTTCTCTTATTCATGCTAGCATGTTCATCTTATTTGGAATTTTCAAAAGATTTCAAGCACTTTTTTCATGCGAATAATTCATCGTGACGCAAGGAGCGCGGATGAAACCAACTCATATTTAAAGACCTTGTCGGGTTAAAGCTCACATACCTTCGAAATAGTGAAAAATGCCCTTGATGTAGGAACATTCGGTCAGCTGCAGATTCATTCACTGGGCCTTTCCGTTGACATGATTTGCAACCCTGTAAGAGTTGATGCTGTACTTGCACAGGTTTTATTTCCTTGCTAGTCTCGTTGTTTGTACTATCATCAACTACAACAGTATAATTGTGCTATATAATTGTTCTTCAAAGACCTCAATTCCTTTGACAAAATGGCTACTCTTTGCTATGTTTTTCCTTCCCTTTTTTTTTTTTTGTGAAATATCATTTTATGGGCTTCATTGACTTGCTATTTTGTTTTGTTTTCTACTTTTTGGGAGTTTAAAAATCAAATCGTTCTAAACGAAGTACTGAAGGAAAATTTCTTTCGGGCTGAAATTTGATGTAGCTTTTGCAACAGCGGAAGTATGATTTATATCTAAACTGGTTCTCTCGTTCTAAACGGCTCATCACTAGAATGCAGCTTATAATTTTGGTATTTATTCCAAAGGTCAAAATAAAGGTTAAAAATTAAAGACAATATACGGGGGTGGGACCACACAACTCCTTTGTATTTGAATTTTATTTATTTCTTATTTTAGCATATTGGTATCGATGACAGAGAACTTACTAAAAGGCTTTAATATTACTGATTAAAATAAAAATTTTATTTGGAAATTTTCTTTGAACCTACATGGTAGGGTTAACCATTTCCTCCTTTAGTTAAGGTGAATACTGAGGGATATTTTATAAGATCCAGAAAGGAACCCGGATTGACAGATAATCAACGTAAAGGAAGGTATCATATATTATGAACGAAATTTGAACATATTCTGCAATTTTTTATAACGTCGCCAAAACACTGTAGATAATACGACCGTGACCTACAGATATGTCGTAGGACAAAAAAAAAAAAGAAAAAGTAAGGCGTCGAAAGGTTGGAAAGGCAAAGATCTAAAATTCTCTCAGAAATTTTCATATAAGCCGAGAATAAATTTAATGCATTTCATTGAAGGACATAACCAGGACCCTAAAAATATTACTGAGTTATACTTTGTACATACACACACACACACACACAAGCACACACACACACACACACACACACACACACACATATATATATATATATATATATATATATATATATATATATATATATATATATATATATATATATATATATATATATATATATATATATATTTTGAAAATGGTCATGATACTAGCCTTATTAGCAAGATTACCAGGTTTGATTGTCAGGTGAGAGGGAGGAATTTAGATAATTTCCGTATGCAAAAGGGCATATGGTTGACAACCCCATTCCAAAATACTTGGTCACAACTGGATACAGAACCTCCTGGATATAACAATATTCATAGTATAGCAACTAAGAGTAGTACTAATAAAGAAAAATTTGATCCCTGAATTAGCATTATGAATGCGCATAACTAAGTTACGATCAAAAGAAAAACCTCCAGTTTCTTGTTTATGCTAAATTCAAACCTATAAGCTGATATGAAAACCTTTCCTACTTAATTGCTGCAGGAAAATAAATTCCTTTATTCTGTTCTTTTCGGCATTTTCCCTTAAAATCTGTTGAAATCCCAACTCAATTACACACCCGATTGAATACAGAGAGTGGCTTAGTTTTGCCTCGAAATCGCACATCTTCAAAGAAATACGAGAAGTGCTCGCGTTTGTTACCTTTTATGGTGAAAGTTTGGTTAAAGGAGACCTGAGTCGAGGATCATGGTTGATAAGCTATGAATGGATATAAATATTTTAGGTTAAATTCGCGAGTGTTTTCGTTGTCTTTTTTTGTATGGTATTTTATTTGCCTGTGCGTATCTGCGTTAGATACACTAATGAAATTTATACGTTGTTACATCCAAAACAGAATGTCCCTACTATATTCATTCTGAGAAATAAAGGAATAGAGGATAAACCCCCGAAAACACAACTTCCAAGGCACTGGCCACTTCTTACATCTATTCCGAACGTCAATCAGCAGTGAATACAAACCCAGTACATTCACTCTGTAGCTGGCCACTGTCTCGTATGCATTATCACACTCCATGGGTTAAGCTTAGACATTCCTTTCCTAGATTTTCCACGTGACCTGATCACCTTAAAACACTGTTCTCAAACGATCAGCTTATTTCCTCAGCACTGTCTTACTCTGGCATTTCTCACGTTTCAATCCTCGCTTCTCCAGATCTGCTACACTGAATCTTTACTTCTCTCTGTCAAATGTATTCGTGAACAACGCTTCACTTTATAAAGCAGAGATGTTTCAGCAATTCTTCTATGACATGTGTCCTAAATACTTTTTATCAATCTCAAACTTATGCACAGCTGCTGGTACAGTACCAGCCATCCATACATTTACCTCCAAGTACCTCTACGAGTCGCCTACTTCAGTGATAGCAATTAATTAGACTCCTGCTGGGTGACTATCCTAGTCTAGGTGAATTAAGATTAAATAGCCTCTCTGATAGCAGTTAATTAGACTCCTGCTGGGTGATTATCCTAGTCTAGGTGAATTAAGATTACATAGCCTCTCCGATAGCAGTTAATTAGACTCTTGCTGGGTGATTATCCTAGTCTAGGTGAATTAAGATTACAAAACCTCTCCAATAGCAGTTAATTAGACTCCTGCTGGGTGATTATAGTAGTCTAGGTGAATTAAGATTACATAGCCTCTCCAATAGCAGTTCATTAGACTCCTAGTGGGTGATTATCCTAGTCTAGGTGAATTAAGGTTACATAGCCTCTCCGGTAGCAGTTAATTAGACTCTTGCTGGGTGATTATTGTAGTCTAAGTAAATTAAGATTACATAGCCTCTCCAATAGCAGTTAATTGGACTCCTGCTGGGTGATTATCCTAGTCTAGGTGAATTAAGAGTACATAGCCTCTCTGATAGCAGTTAATTAGACTCCTGCTGGGTGATTTTCCTAGTCTAGGTGAATTAAGATTACATAGCCTCTCCGACAGCAATTAATTCCACTCCTGCTGGGTGATTATCCTAGTCCAGGTGAATTAAGATTGCATAGCCTCTCTGATAGCAGTTAATTAGACTCCTGCTGGTTGATTATCGTAGTCTAGGTGAATTAAGAGTGCATAGCCTCCAATTAATTAGACTCCTGCTGGGTAATTTATCCTAGTCTAGGTGAATTAAGAATACATAGCCTCTCCAATAGTAGTTAATTAGACTCTCATTGTGGGTGATTATCCTAGTCTAGGTGAATTAAGAGTACATAGCCTCTCCGATAGCAGTTAATTAGACTCCTGCTGTGTGATTATCAAGTTTGAATTAAATTACACAGCCTCTCCGATAGCATTTACCTCTTCGACCAGTTAATTAGAACTGCTATTATCTTAGTCTAAATGAATTAATTACATAAACTCTCCAATAGCAGTTAATTTTGCGCTGGGTGATTATCCTAGTCCATCTTAAGATTAGAGCAGTTAATTAGACTCCTGCTGGGTGATTATCTAGTCAGGCAAAAGATTACAAGTTGGACAGCTTAATTAGACTGGCAGGGTCCATCCCATTCTTATGAATTAAGAGAAGACATTAACTCTCTATATGAGATCTCTCTCTAATTCCGATAACTCTCAATGCAAATTCCTCTTTCCAGTATGGTTGATGAATGCCTTTTCATTCCTCATCAATTTTTTTAAATATTATATCCTACTCGTAGTCTGACCAATTAGAAGACTATTCAAAATTTTTGAAGGAAGGGAATAAGAAGACTTTGGCAAAGACAAGTTGGTGAGCTTTCTGTGATACTATCTTTGATTAACATTAAGCTCTGGAAGTTTGCCTCTTTCAGTGGGTCTCTCATTCCTTCCGAGGGCCAAAGTCCTGTCTCGCGGACAGAGAGCTATTCAAAAGAAGGAAGGGAATAGGAAGACCGACAAGTTTCTGGATTAACATGAGAGTATTTTGAGGCCACTCTGAGAATAGAATGGCATAGAACATAGAATTTAGGCCAAAGGCCAAGCGCTGGTGCCTATGGGGTCATTCAACGCTGAAACGGAAATTGACAATAAAAAGGTTTGAAAGATGTAACAGGAGGACAACCTCGCAGTTGCACTGTGAACCATTTGTCAGGAGAGGGTGGAAAGTAAGATGGAAGAAAGAGAATATGAACGGAGGTACAGTAAAAGGAATGAAAGGAGTTGTAACTAGGGGCCAAAGGGACGCTGCAAAAAACCTGAAGCAATGCCTACATTGCACCGCATGAGGTGCACTGACGGCACTACCACCCGACGGGGCCTTCCACTGTGCGAGCTTTTTGATAGCTACCCATTCTTAGGCCTGTGGCGCGAGCATTGTAATGGGAGCAATAATAGCTCCGACGGGAGCAATTTTTGTTGGGGTTATATATATGATTATATCATAAGGTCATTTTATTACCATATAGCCCTCCATATACGTGTTTTTATATGCCTGAATGAGTGGATGATGACAACGTTCACTTCACCATCATTTTATCAAAGTAATAATGCGTGTGAAGAACTATTAACATCAATAAAACAAGTAAAGAAGAAAAAATAGAGCTAACATTCAAACAAAAAGAAAAATCAAAAAAATATGAAAAAGGAAATAAATAAACGATTAGTGCAGAGAACATATATCATGAAGTTATTTTACTTGACGAGTGAGTTACAAGAGCCTAAAGCGAAGTTGTCTGAGCCTTCATATTGTAACTAATTACATAATAATGAGACACACAATGTAAACTTTTAATGAACTTATATGACCGGTCGAGAATCAAGTTTCCAATTTGTCTACTCCTTAAAGATATTAGATATTTTGATTTAGATAATTTTAATTAGAACTTCATTAGACCCACAGAAAAAATTATATATATATATATATATATATATATATATATATATATATATATATATATATATATATATATATATATATATTATATATATAATATATATATATATATATGTATATTTAGGACATTCTAAAGAGGATTGTATGTTTTACTAAATTGTTTTATGTAATTATTTTCTCAAGTCCTCTTTTTTCCTACATTTAGTTTTCCGTTATGACAATGATTTCTCAACTGAAAATAATACACACGTTATATATATATATATATATATATATATATATATATATATATATATATATATATATATATATATATATATATATATATATATATATATATATATATATATATATATATATATATATATATATATATATATATATATATAAACATTCGACTTCACAATGGTGACGATGATGATGATGATTAGATAAAAATAATGAAATACCTTTCCTTATAATATCAGCATTACAATGATCAGTTCAAATACAGGCTTTTATTTTGAAATACCATTCTTGGAAAGCCGTTGAAAAGACGTTTGTTTTTTAATTCTTTAAACTGAAAATAAAATTTGTTTATGAATTTTAGAAGACTTTTCCTCTTCAAATTTTCCCTGATGAAGCCAGTCTAATAGACTGACATCAGCTGTTTCCAAAAGAAAATAAAACCCTTGGCGCATGCGCAGTTGCTAAAACCTTAAAAAATCTGACTTAGAAAATATATCGAGAGTAACAAAAGTAATATCTTCTTTCCCGAGAAGTGCAACGTCTTCGATATTACCGGTGTTCATGAGAAGAAAAAATTCTTGTGAAGAAGTGAGGCAATACTTTTGATATCAAAACTTTAGCTCAGCCTTTTGTCATTGCAATGAGTTCATCCGAAGAAATGGAAAAGCCTTCAGAATCTCTAATATTTCTTCTGATGCGACAGATACTGGAAGATATTTTCTAGCTCTCTCTCTCTCTCTCTCTCTCTCTCTCTCTCTCTCTCTCTCTCTCTCTCTCTCTCAATTCCCCGGCCGGCAGATGAAGAGTTAGAGGAATTTATTTCTGGTGATAGAAATTCATTTCTCGCTATAATGTGGTTCGTATTCCACAATAAGCTGTAGGTCCCGTTGCTAAGTAAGCAATTGGTCCTTGCCACGTAAAATAAGTCTAATCCTTCGGGCCAGCCCTAGGAGAGCTGTTAATCAGCTCAGTGGTCTGGTAAAACTAAGGTATACTTTTTCTCTTCTGTGTTAATGATTTTATATGATATTGCAAAGTTATCTAATTTTATGCATGCAAAACATAACCGACAGCATTCTTCTAAAAAGGCTGACTATAAGTTTTAAACAAATTTTATGAGCATACGAATAAGTGATCTGAATGCATGTCTTTTCTTACGTATTGCTCGCAAGGAAGAAGGGAAATTTGTTTCAACTGTCTCTCCTACTACTGTTTGACTCCGCTTCATTTTATTTATTCATTTATTAAGGAAATGCCACGTGACTGAACAAACGTAACAGTCTCGTCTTCTCTCGTACGCTGACCAACTTAAGAGGAAACCCGAGAAGCGGAACGGAATAAAACGAGGAACACTCAATTTGTGGCAAATAAATTAAGGGAATCATGGTGCACTGACAAGAGAAGAGCCAAAAACCAAAACGGGTACACAGAACAGGTTCAAGTTTAATTAGTAATCGTTACTGGGATAGTTTCTTTTTAGAAAAGTCCACTTGAAGTACCAATAACACGCCAGACTTGTAGGTGAGCCTAGTAACGATTCATATTCTTTCAGTGATAAGAAAGTATCCTCAGCAAATTCCGAAATGTAGGAGAAAGTTCATTAAAAAGTATTTGCCGATCCCATGGTTTGTTAACATGTGTGGAGGCAATAATAATCTAGATGGTATAACAATATGGAAAGACATTAAAGAGATTGTACGATATAGAGAAATTTCTTGAATTCTCCATAAAACAAACAGAAACGAGTAGCTTATACATTTAAATGAATAATGGTTAATTATGCGTAATAATAATATCGTTGCTTGCATGTACATATGCATAACTAGTGATTAAAGAAATATATCTATATTGTATGTAATGGATTTATTTTCAGATATTCTAAGTGCGACTTCAGTACACTGAACTAAAGCATTATGCAATGACAATACAATAGGAACGCAGGAGAAATATCAATATTTTAAAATATAAAAGAATTATCCGACCTTTTCGTGGGTACCAAGCCTTTAAACGAGTCCGTACTGCCTTTACGGATATCCTTGCAATAATACTGAATCTTGAAATCCACATTACATTTATGACTAAAACGAAGCGTCCTTCTGCTATGACGAAAAAAGAATCGGTGATTTGGTCGCTTTGAACTGTCCGCCTGAGAAAGTAGTTCCACCCGTTGCGAGATGCGTGGGTGGAGGGTAGAACGGGAGAGGAGCTCTTCCCGCCTAAATTCGTAAATACTGCAGTTGCCTGTTGACCGTGATATATAGAACATGATTTTTTTACTTGTGGCCGTGCTCGCTATTTCTCTTGTTTTCGCCAGTTTTAACTCTTTTGTAGTGTTATAATTTAACTCTTCATGCAATAACCCAGATAGTCGTTTTACGTGACTCTGGCTAGGAAACCAAACAAATTGTTAGTAACTCTGAGTAAACAGTAGTCCTGTGTGGCGTTGGATGGCGAAATTTGGGAAGGAAGGAAAGGTCGAGTCGTCAAAAGCATAACTAAAACCAGTACGTCCAAAACAGACAAGTCGACGTTCAATGAATGTTCGGAAACGTGAATTTGAAGTAATTCTTGTAGCAAAGAGAAAAGCGAAGGAAAACAATCAAGGCCTTTTATGAAGTTTTCAAACCGAACGATCCGTGAACTCAGATACAGAAGAAACTCCTTCTGAACTATGAATATAAAAGTCGTAGGGATCAGTTTGCCAAAAAATACCTTCAGTGGGATACAAACTAGTGGCTAGATGTGGTGTTCAGACGAAATTGTCGTAACTGTAACAAGTGGAAAGGTTTATCGCCGTTTTGACAGAGACCGGTCAGACCCCCGGTACCTGATTCATGAGTGGTTTGGGCTTCTGTTGACCGGTAAGGGTTTTTTGGTAAATTAGTTATTACGCCCAGAAAAAAAAGAAGTAAATTGATGTGTTTATTTGGAGTTAATAGACGAGCATCATGCTGACTGATTTGATCTCGCTAAAGCCAGCACTTTTCTGCAAGATAGGCCCATTACACTGTCATAAGGCCGACATAGTGAAAGACTGGTTTGCTAGTTGCCTTAATGACTACATAGATAATTAATTGGCCAGCTAATAGCTTTGATATTAACCCTATTGATAATCTATGACCCTTTACAAAAAGCGAGATAAAGACGTCGGTTCGATTGCAAAATTTATTAGTGCTGAACTTAATTCCTAGAACAATGTCCCTCCGGAGTTCTTAAGAAATCTTGGACTATCAGTACTCAAGGAGCTTAGTGAGATGACGAGATGAAAAGGACGCAATCTGAAGTATATTTTACAAGTAAGTTCCAGTTTATATGAGTGTTTTATTTAAACTTTTTCCATGTTACTGTATGTCACATTAGACTCATTTAAATATCCGCTACTGATTCTGCACTGTTGGTCGGGGGTTCAGGGAATTTGAAAAGGGATGTTGCTTGGGTTTTGCTAGGAGGGCTCGTGTCCATTTAGGGATGCAGTGTGTTTAGGGGCTCGCTGTCTGGTCCCCATTCCTCGCGTATTCCTTCTGCTACTGGAGGGGAGTTTGTGATTCTACGCTTGCTGAATATTTAGAGTATATATGTTTCTTGGCAGCGATGTTAATGGCTTAGACTATTAAAAGGCGTCAGTAGTGGTGTTCTCTATGGACGATCTGGGTGCTCGATTAGCTCATAACGTTTATGTATATATATATATATATATATATATATATATATATATATATATATATATATATATATATATATATATATATATATATATACATATATATATATACATATATATATATATTATATATATATATATATATATATATATATATATAAAATTTAGAATCTACGGGTCACTTCTAGCCAGAGACATTTGTGTGTGTGTTTTGTAAGTTTGTATACATATGATTTTATCTCCTTATGAGGCTTGGTTAGTTGCTATCGGAAATCGAAAGATCATTTAAGATACCATCTTCATAGTGTAGTAAGGTACATTTATTTTATTTTACCATTTAACTAAAGCTTTATGAAAGCCTGATTTCTACTGTGAAATACTGTCCTCCGAACCGAAAACAGTAAAGGCGTGGACCACAGAAGTAGTCTAATTACCCACTGCTAAATATTTCCGCTATGCATGTAGGGTAATCCTATTTAACAAGGGTCTACTGTTCATTCAAAATACCAGTTTCGTTTTCTTGGTACACATATCGACTTTTTGTCACTGGGAAATATGATAAACCTCTGCCCCAGCAAGTATTTTCTTTCACCATGTCATATTAAGTTCCTCGTTGGGCGAGCGGGTTCCGTTCTCAGCTACCACTCTGTTGGCCGCGAGTTCGAATCTCCGACCGGCCAATGAAGAATAAGAGGAATTTATTTCTGGTGATAGAAATTCATTTCTCGCTACAATGTGGTTCGGATTTCACAATAAGTTGTAGGTCCCGTTGCTAGGTAACCAGCTGGTTCTTAGCCACGTAAAATAAGTCTAATCCAGCCCTAGGAGAGCTGTTAATCAGCTCAGTGGTCTGGTTAAGCTAAGTCTTAATATACTTAACTTTAACCATGTCATATTTCTACTGCTAGTTGGATATGTATTATGGCAGCATTCGATAAGGTTGAAAGGGTACCACTGTGCATTTCAGGGCCGTGTCTAATTGATTTTCGTCGATAAAATCTTAAATCTTACCAAAGCATCGGATATAGTTCGTATTTTGGGAATAGCTACTTGAAGCCACAGCCTAAATGACAGAAATATGCAGTGATGTCTAATGTTGATAATTAAGAGTAAATAAAATCAGAGTAAATAAAAAAAATTAGAGGGAAATTTAGCTAAATCTAGCAGGCTCGTAGATAGAGGCTAGTATAACGTCATTACAGAAGGCCCTCCCACTCATTGATGCTATAGCATGACGCACTTTACTAGACACCCCACCCATATACTTTATGAATGAAGACTCAGATGTTAGTAGTAGTAGTAATATTAGTGGTATATGGAATTCTTATATTGTTTCACACACTCAATCACCTACCCTACATATTCTCTCTCTCTCTCTCTCTCTCTCTCATCCTTTCGATGAGCCATGTCTCTAAGAAGAGAACAATAAGGGAATGGGCATTAATGAGAATATTAATTATGTAATACAGTTCCATAGGGCAATTTATTCAACTTGAAATATGCACCAAGTCTTGCACACTCACTCTCTGTGAAAACCATTGCCACCCTTGTCGCCTCAAAAGTTCCGGTTCACGTGTAGCCTATCTGCCTAGTCCTGCTAAATGAATGTAACATAACGCAAGTGTTCTAACCTTAACTTCCTTAATGCAGGATCAATCCCATAATAAATCCACAGTGCTTGGTATAGCACACTACTCCCAGTTCATTATTTTATTTGTGTGCCTCTGTGTCAGTTTTGTTGTTTCTATACGCTTGATTCATTTACTTGAAACTGACACTAATGTTTGTTGTAGGGTTGTTGAGTGGTTATCAGTGAGTCTATGTATTCCCGGTTTTATCTATTTATTTTTTAATGGTTTTGAAGTTACTCATTCTTTCAATTTTCAGTTGTTATTTTGATTATTTCATTTACATCGTTTATTATATATTTTATTTAATCATAACTACATTGTAGTGCAGAATGATACTCGTAACTCATAGTCCAAGCGCTTGGGCTATGCCCTAAATTTTATAATCCACTAATCCTTTTATTATATTGAACTTTACTGAAATTGAAGCAAATATGAAATAAAAAAAATATTGTAATATAAAATGATGTAAAAGGATATGCTGTTGTTTGTTTAAGATTAAACCAGCCTTGTGTGAATCAGGGTCTTGCGCTTTGAGTACCATTAGTGAAGAACTTTCGATGGAAATAGAGAAAATAAAATTTCGATAATTATCGCATATCCCACTCAAGGTATTGCTTATTGTACAGGAGGGTCAAATATTTGCGTTTCTACGATCATTATCATACTACTGGGAACAATGCTGTTACGTCTGCTGTCATAGTTTACGTCACAACTAGCCTCTCACTGAGTGCTTACTAACTTTAGCTAATTATCCCTTTAAATTTCTTTAATTTCCTCCGATAAGTGCCTTAATTGTCCACATTGGACATCACTGCATATTTTTGCCAATTAGGATGTGGCTTCAAATAGCTATTTCCAAAATACGATCCAGAGCCTATCAGATGCTTTGTAAAGATTTTATCGACGAAAATCTATTAGGCACGGCCCTGAAATGCACAGTAGTTAATTTGACTTTCATAATGGTTCAGATTTTTTTCTTCTGTTAGTTAGCAAAACTGTTTCACAGTTCTCCAGTCGGGTCAGTGATCTTTGTTGTCTTTTCGCAGCAAATCGTTTTTTGCCGCTCCATTTTAATTATTTTATTAACTTTTGGATGACATAAATTAATTCCATCAAAATCTGTTCCGAGATACGATTCTGTGTCTGTGATGCTCTTATTTGCAATGCCTTACCCTAAATTAACTTCGCCCCTGCCTCCCAGTAAACAACCGTCACATATTAATTTCGAAATATAGAGTCTTTTTAATTGAATGCTTAGTCTGGACTCTAATGAGAAATTTGTTTTGATTATCGTTTTTCTTTCATGGAAATGGAAACCTACTGGTTTATTTTGCCTGCAAATTATTTGCTGTTATAGTTTAAATTGGAAATGTTCATCAACCTAGTGCTGATTTTATTTCCTAAAGAGTACTTCATTCACAATGATAATAATATAGTAACCCTTAGCTTATTGGCACTTACTTTACAGTATGTGGTCCTTATGCCATTGACAATTATCGAAATGATTTCCAACACTCCCATACCATTAGCGTTATATCATGATTAGTAGACTATAATAACACCGAAAAGGACAGAATTTCGATTGCCACTTTAAATGCGGGATGTTAACACATTCAAGCAAAGAGCAGGTAATGTCTCGTATACTTTAAGAAAATTAATGGTGAAGGCTCGTGTGAAATAATATGAAAATTATATCCATCTGTAACACTAGTAATTCCTGATACTAATGTAAAGCAAGCGACTTATTATAATTTCCAGAGGAGTAAGATTGTTACGTTTGTTTGAAGTTTAATTATGTAGCATTTGCACTCCCCCGCCTTCTATTTAGTTGTATTGTCATAACTGAAAGAGTATTAACCTAATATAGGTAGATATTTACTGGCTCTTCAAGCATTATAGAATTGGACCCACTTTCCGGAGACCTTTTTGGATGAACACCTTCTTGTAATATTACTTTACAATTGATTACGGGCTACAGTCGAAAATGAAATTTAGTTAGGAAGATTACGAATTTCAAAAAAAGCCAATAGGATAAACCAGCAAATGCAACCGTAGCAAATAAATCGTGGAAAAATGGACAGGGGTGTAGCTTACTCTTGTGAAAATTCGAAGTAAATATTATGAATGATTACAGGAATCTTAAGCTGAAAGCTGGGAATGATGCAACGTGTTTAGAAAAACCAAAATCGTGCTCGAGTGTAATTTAACGGTGTCATTTTAGATGAAGTGAAATTAATTTCTATACATGAATAATTTAAAAAGTGGTCATACAGTGTGATACAAGAATAAGTATAAATATATATATATATATATATATATATATATATATATATATATATATATATATATATATATATATATATATATATATATATATATATACATACACATATGTATACTGTATATATATATATATATATATATATATATATATATATATATATATATATATATATATATATATATATATATATATATATATATATATATATATATATATATATATATATATATATATATATATATATATATATATATTTATAGGCAGTCCCAGGTTGTCGGCAGGGGCTCCATTCTGAGGGTGTAATGATAACCGAAAATCGCCGATAAACGAAAATCGGTCATTTTCGGCGATTCTCGCAGCTTATTGGCGCCGATTTTCGGTTATCGGCGCCTCTGTTAGATATGTATCGGCGCCAGTACCCAATTATCGGCGCCTATAAGCGGAATTCGGCGATTTTCGTCGCTAGACAAACGTTGTAAAACCGGATCGCCGTTAACCAGGGACTGCCTTAAATATATTCCACACTGATGTTAATATTTTATTCTTTTAATGTATACCTTCTCTCTCTCTCTCTCTCTCTCTCTCTCTCTCTCTCTCTCTCTCTCTCTCTCTCTGCATCCTTGACCGCCAGACATTGAGTGAAGAGTTTGGTGGGAAGGAAACCCTTGTAAATTACACTGCACTGTTTTGCACACTCGGCTCTTGCTTCAGTTATTTGTTCTACTTTTGCCAAAGAGAACCTGATCCAATATTTTCCAGGTCGTAGGTGTTACTGAAGTGCGTGAACAGTAAATTAGGGTTCTTGATTCATGTAACCGTTTTCTGACTGACAGGTAGGGCAGGTCATTAAACCATGACCCAAACCGCACTCTTCTTTCTGTCTCTCTTGTAAGGCATCATCGCTCAGAAGACAATCACTGAGGGATGTGTCGAGGGTCATCATTAATTTTTTTCTACTCTGATATTAATATTTAATTCTTTTTAACACCTATCATTCTCTCTCTCTCTCTCTCTCTCTCTCTCTCTCTCTCTCTCTCTCTCTCTCTCTGCCTTGTTGACCATTTAGACATTGCAAATATTTATAGATATACACAAACACACACACACACACATATATATATATATATATATATATATATATATATATATATATATATATATATATATATATATATATATATATATATATATATATATATATATATATATATATATATATATATATATTATAATATAATTATATTTATATATATGTATATATATATAAATATATATATAATTATATATTATAATACACATATATGTATATGTGTGTGTGAATATCTATAAATATTTGCAATGTCTGGCGGTCAACAAGGCAGAGAGAGAGAGTGAGAAAGAGAGAGAGAGAGAATGATAAGTATTAAAAAGAATTGTATATTAATATCAGAGTAGAAAAAAATTAATGATGACCCTCGACACATCCCTCAGTGATTGTCTTCTGAGCGATGATGCCTTACAAGAGAGATAGAAAGAAGAGTGCGGTTTGGGTCATGGTTTAATGACCTGCCCTACCTGTCAGTCAGAAAACAGTTACATGAATCAAGTACCCTAATTTACTGTTCACGCACTTCAGTAACACCTACGCCCTGAGAAATATTGGATCAGCTGCTCTCTGACAAAAGTAGAACAAATAACTGAAGCAAGTGCTGAGTGTGCAAAACAGTGCGGTGTGATTTAAAAGGTTTTCCTTTCCGCCAAACTTTTCATACAACTCTTTCATAACTCAAAATTCTACCTTACACCTTTCCTTGTATACCAAGTTATATTATCTCCCTATAACGTAAAGTAACCTTTATAGCAGTTCAGTGTTTA
Source organism: Macrobrachium rosenbergii (assembly GCF_040412425.1). Lineage (NCBI taxonomy): Eukaryota > Metazoa > Arthropoda > Malacostraca > Decapoda > Palaemonidae > Macrobrachium > Macrobrachium rosenbergii. The sequence continues at coordinate 66,396,908 of NC_089748.1, forward strand.
GTGTCGCACAGGAATTTCGTATGTATAGTAATTTTCAGTCTTTCTGTTATTTCAGTTACTTAGGTAATTCATGCATCTTATATAAGAACTTAGGATTTAGTGAAAATGAAAAGGGTTTCTTTACTTTTAAATCATTCGTGAACATTCTTTTATTTCTTGGGGCCCAGAAAACTACTTTTAACATAGTTGTAAACCTCGATCAGGTCAAATACCTGTAATTTTTTGCGACCCTACTCCTTTCATTGGTACCTAATCATCCCTAATTTGAGAGTCGTGGTGTTGTATATAAGAAATGCAGGGCATGCCACAGTGCCCTTTAATAATATTATATTGAAAAATGTTAGATACAGAGAAATGTAGAAAGACACGGAAAGAACTCATTAAAAAATATTACCAAATTCATGCTTTGCCTTGTAACAAGGATTTCAAAGCTGATATATTGTAAACCTAATTAAAACTTGAATACAAATGCAAACGGTTAAATCCCCTAGAATAACTCATGTCTCATGTTTGGATACAAGCGAACACGACCCAACCTCTGCTGATAGGAATGCAGCACGGATACACAAGGACCGAAATCCAATTATTCCATACTGGTTGATCTTATTGGGTTCCCTAAGCACTTGGAGAGAGAGAGAGAGAGAGAGAGAGAGAGAGAGAGAGAGAGAGAGAGAGAGAGAGAGAGAGAGAGGGAGAGAGAGAGAGAGAGAGAGAGCAAACGCGTCAGCATTCCCAATAAAGTGCTGCATGAATTTTTACCCGAGCTGCCAATAGCTGAATTCTACGTACAATCAGTTTTCCATTTCATGACCTGATGGAAAAAGATACCCCCAATATCCTTGAGGCATTCATTCTGCCAATATGAGATACAATGATGAATGATTACTGTTACCGACACTTAGCTAGATTTTCATAAGGGGAAGTCTCAGACCACTCTGTTGTTGATCTAGTTTTATTTTCCGCTAAGAAAGGGGCAAAAGGAGAGAGTAGACAGAGGTGGAGTACATTTAGGGGTCCCACTTAACCTGGATATTATGGAAGAGCGTCGTCGTGGCTTCTCTTGCTGCTGAATCTTAGGACTGAGCATTCATCCAAAGTCCTGCTTAGACTTTAAAGGTCTTCTTGATCTCCACTGGCACTAAGGCGTCGTCCTTGCAGCTATGATATGCGTCTGGCATGGGGATCTTGCAGAAAGCAAGGCCTTCTAAGTTTGCCATGTACGAATCGGTAAGAGGGACTCCTAGAGAGGAGCCTATCGCCACTCCATCTTCCTGGAAGAATAAATGACCTCTGTGGATGTTGAAAAGAACCTTCTTTGTATTGGCCCTTGCTAGGAACCTTGTTGGTTGGGGGGGGGGGCGCGTTCATGATTGCTAGTTTAGGAAATAATGATACTAGTAGTGGAAGAGTTCTTCGTCACCCATTGGAATTCTTCCAGCGATCAAAAACAATGTTTATTAAAATTTAGTGGCTCGTTAAATATCTTAGCGAGTTGGCACGTAGCAAAAGAAGTAGTACCCAAGTTGAGACCCTTATATTTTCAAGGGTTTTACGAATCCTTGAAATTCGGCCGGTCCTGGTGATTGTGTCGTGAAATATTATGAATTAAGATGGTATTTCAGAAGAAAAATTTTTTAAGTAAATTAAAGTGTCAGCAAGGTATGAGGAAAAATTTTCATATATAAAACTGGATTCAGAACTACTATTTAATGGCGTAGGTAAAAGAAAAGCTGCCACCGAAATGTATCGAGATTTGTAAAAAAAAAAAAAAAACATAATTACGCATGAGTCACATATTGTGAAAAAGCAAAAATGCCAAAAAACTACAGGTGTGTTAGCTGAAGAGTCCACGTGTGATTACATATATCTTTTAGGAGCCTAAAATAAGTATAGGTAGGCTGTGGCTATTAATATATCTCACCAGTATAAAATGGGTATAAGTAGGATTTAAGACTGTTAACATATATCACCAAATTTCAATCAAACACTTATGAAGACAGATTTGACAAATTAACAATGGGAAAGTAGAGATTATCAGATATCACCCTTTGATACTGGCCATCGCTGTTGGTAATTTCCAAGTCACTGCGCGTAACTCGATTGTAGTTTAAAGTATAGTTTTTCCTGTACACGTCCTAGGAAAACAGATACGTAAGTCTAATGAGCGTAAATAGTGTACCCATAAAAACTCTGTTAAGAACACAACAAAAAATTTTAGGCTGGTTTAACACCGTTTTTCTCTCTTTTCACATTATTCTGAGGTCCACAAAGTATGTATTCAGAAAATCAAATGAATTTAAATGATTTTCCTCTCCAATAATTTTACCATACGAATACTGAATTGGCTAATAGAATATCTCGCTACTCTCTGATACGTTAGAAATTTAATAAATATGCTTTCAGTAAAACCTGAACACTCAGGATTTTTGCATCTGGTAATATATATTCAGTGAAGTTGTTTGAACCATTACAGCAAAAATATATATGAAATTTGCTTTTGGAACAAAAGCATTTTAATTAAATTTTCAAGTTCAGTTACATTAGGCCAACAAAAATGGAAACAAGCTGCACGATTTATGCAAATATACGTGTACCAATTAGTTACTTTCAGCGTGTTTACCTTTCTGAAAAGTGAGTATTAAATTAAATCTTATATTTCAATTTCAGTAATCAAACATTTTAAGTTAATCTTGTAATTCCCTCATCCACGTAGCCCCTCTCCCCGCTCCCCCCGCAATACAATTGTATCCATGGGTTCCAGAAAATATCTAAAAGTAGCAAAAAGCCATTGACATTTGCCTGTGTTATCTTCGTTCCTTCTGCATTTCTTCCGTTTGTATGAAATCCTTCAAGTGTGAATGAGGTCGTTGGAGCAAAGACGGGACATCAACCATGCCGAAGAAAAGTGCGGAGGGAGTGTCAAAGTACTTCTCTGACGGAATCCCGTAGGGTTAGTGCCGTCACTGTACATCACGTGGTATACTGTAGGCATTACTTAGGGTCTTTGCAGCGTCCCTTCGTCCCCTAGCTGCAACCTCTTTCATTCCTGCTACTGTACCTCCGTTCATATTCTCTTCCTTCCATCTGACTTTCCATCTTCTCTAGCAATTGTTTCAAAGTGCAACTGCTAGGTTTTCCTCCTTTTACATCTCTCAAACCTTCTTACTGTCAATTTCCCTTTCAGCGCTGAATGGCCTCATAGGTCCCAGCGCTTGGTCTTTGGCTTAAATTCTGTATTCTTCTTTATTCTCTGACAGAAGTAATTTTGGCACAGATATATTTAGCGAATGTCTTTTATGGAAATATACAGAATGAAGGGTTTGTGTGAGTTGTTACATAAGTTTCAGGTTACGGAAAGACGTTTGAAAATTAAGAGCACTGGTAAAATTAACAATTGATGATTTGATTCGAAGAATTCAGAGGTCAAAAGCACATTTAGAGAGAGACTGGTAGCCAAGAAATTACACTTGTAATTTAACAGAAAAAGACAAGTTTGGGTATGAGGATAATTTAAAATTATATTGCATAAGCATCCTACAACAAGTTTTTCGTGGTACAGCAAGATTATTTCTAAACCTAACTCGAAAACAAGAAACTAAAAGGCTCTTCCTTAAATATGGAAATTCACGATTAGAAACATTAAATTAGTGGAACTGGAAAATCAACGTTTTATAAAAAAAAAAAAAAACAGCTAATTCTAACATATTAAAATAAAGTGCATAAAATGTTAATTTCACAATACGTCGTCTTTCGTTCTGAACCGTAATGCTCCATTTGAAAGGTAATGAGAAAGCCCTGCAAGCTAATCAGTGCCTTTGTAGCCTGCGAGGAATGTGTCAGACTGACAGGTCACTGCGCCAGCATGGTTGAAAGCAGACACTAATGCATGCTGAGAGTTGGAAACGTGCCTGTCAAATGACATGCCATGTTAGCATCGTTACTGCAGTATAATTGACAGAATAGTTAAGTACTCAGGTGGGGTAATGAAAATGTTATCTTTAAACTAGGAGGCTGTGTACTTGTAAGCGAACGAAAACACTTCAGGTCAACTGTAGTATGTATTTCACACTCATTCGCTCACACCCCTATTGTTACTATGACAGGTCACCCATATGGGTACTAGTATGGAGAAATACAGGAGTGTCTACTGGCTACCAGAGGGTGCAAGAGAATAAAAAGAGTGAAAGTATGAATAGTCAGGCTGTTATGAGGATAAATTTAAAACCATGCATAAAGGGCAATGAATGTTAAAAGGGCTGGTAGAGCGACGGAAGTGGTTGCGCTGAGTAATTGATTAGAAACTAATGAGCGAAGAATAAAAGTAGAGGCAAGTTACGGGATAAGTGAAGCAATAAATGTATCAGGAAGTATGCAATAGTTTCGAATGAGATTGTTGGAAGGTGGGGCGGCGGTATGGAAACCAAGGTTCTAATAAATGAAGGAATAGTTTAGCCAACTCATAATTACGGAAGTAAATGCCGATGTTAATTTTAATAGAAATGTGTTGGTGCTACTGAGATGAAATTCTTTTGACCGCCCTTATATATAATTTATATACATCACCTGTAAACATCTGCTTTTTCATACCACATTCATCTCATTTTCTTATCCCATAACTTTGCACCTGTGCACAATATCCTTTCTTAGGCCTGTTATTAGAGAGCCCCGAACAAACACAGACAATTCGCATTCGTTGCACAGACATTTTTAAAACACCTCACCGTCAGCATCCTTCAAACTGC
>NC_089748.1:66404149-66469149 GCF_040412425.1 Macrobrachium rosenbergii
CACCTTATGTTATACCAGTTGCCTGCTCATAAGACTGCGTTCTTCAATTGTTTTCAGAAAATGGTGTAGTTCATGAGTTACTTTCTGCATGAAGTCTTCGTTATGTGTCTCATTTAACTTCAAAACAACTATGAGTATCCTTGTAAAGTTTGGTCAGCTTAGCCTTTTCTTGCAAATTCTCACAGGATTCCATGGAGGGAAATTTTAGCTTTTGTAGATATAAATGGACTGATCGAATGACACTCGCGTTTATAAATACTGGCTGTACAGAGTAAGGAATAATGATGAGACTACTGATTTTTTTTTTTTTTTTTTTTTGCTATTTGGAGTTATGTTCTACTTCATTTATCTGTAATGGCTAACAAAAATATCTCGTCGTTAGAATTGCGTTTATTGTTTATTTTTATTCAGCTTAGTTATCCAACGGAATGTCATTTCTTTCATTAATAAGGCTGTGCCTAAATACATCCTTGCATAGGACGAACTGTTTTATATAGGCTGAACGTTAAAAGAAGCTTTTCACGCTTCACAGATCACATTCGTAAAAGCGGATAAAACTCTGCGCTCTTCTGTGCAATTGATCAGAACAGAGGTGGGTGCATGCCCTTACAAATTATGTCCCGCCTCTGCACAAAGCAATTTACTATAATGTAATAAAAATTGCCATTATTTATTTTAGGGAAGGGAGCTACAATATGTTGTATTCCCTTCGTTTGCTCACTCGTATAATAGGTTTTGTTGGGTTCCTTTTTAGTTTTTTGTAAAAGAAAGCTACTAAGATGGCTTTGTCTGTCCATCCGCACTTTTTCTGTCCCACCTCATATCTTAAAAACTGCTGAAGCTAGAGGGCTGGAAATTGATATGTTGATCATCCACCCTCCAATCATCAAACATACCAAATGGCAGTCTTCTTGCCTCAGTAGTTTGGCTAATATTCGTACGTCTGGCACCGAAACAACACAGGCCACCTCGGCTGGCTGAGAGTTTCATACTGCATTAGCCTATACGCTGTACAGAAAACTCGATTGTACCGAAGAAACTTCGCGGCATTTTTTACTTTTGTTATATCTAAAGATGATACTGGATCAGGTTTGTTTGCTGTATGTCTGACGAATTTTAAGCTTGTTTTCGTTAATTGTTAGATGAAAATTATATGGAGAATGTAATTTTATCCTGAATATGCTTGTAACTGAACATGACCGCTTGCACTCTCAGTTTAGAACATGTTAATAAAAGAGACATCGTGTGGAATATAAAAATTTGAAGACAATCATCTCCTTTCGTCATAGTAGCGTAATAAGCAGATGTCAGGTTAAGTAAGAGATATTGGTATTAAACTGAAGATCGATTAATGCTTGATAATAATACCATTGTATATGGTGCATTAAGTACACTTTAGACACAACGTACCACATATTTTTGTAGGTGGTGTTATAATCCCAGCAAAAACGAGTACAAAATTTCACCAAATTGCGATTTGGTTGGATCATAGCTAATTTTTTTTCTCGTACGTTTGTAAATGGGCGTGGCTTCATTAGTACGATGTAAGATGAGAATCTTACATCGGCAATCACATACACCAGGTCAGTTAATTTGTAAATATCTGCGACCGCCAAGGTAGTCAGTGCATTGCTTTGCTTGGAAACTGCTGCCTTGGGAAATGTCAGTACCCTGGAGTACAAATATGCACTGCGTCCTAAGGCAAAGGGGCGGTTAGTGGATCATATAGTGGGAGTAAATGGCCATTAAATGTTAGGAGAATCTTGCTGAGTTTGGAGGAAGCGCAGTTGTAGCAGACGTTGTTCAATAGGGGAAAAATCAAGAGAAAAGATCGTAACTAGGGAATTCCTTCAGTGAGAAACAATTGAGTCTTATAAATGCGGTTGATAGTTGTTTGATGTATGGAAATACATGGTTTCCGAGGAAGAATGTCCAAAAGTATACGTGGGTAAGAGAAAATGATAATGCAGAAAGCTTATTAGACGATGGTTGGTACAGAATCAATTGAATGGAAGAACATGGTGATAAATGTAAATACTTTTGCGGTCACATAATATAGCCTAATAGCCATAGGTATGGATTCGGTTGCATTTTATTTGCTTTAGTCCACTTCTTTTCCTTAGTCTCTAAGGTAAAATTGTAGTTAATGGGTCTGAGCTTAAACGATGAAATTATGAATAAATAAAGAAAAACATAGCTAAGTTACATTTACTGCCTTTCTGGTGGAAGCTAACTAAATAGAATTACCTAACAATCTTTGCGATCAGCAAGTTGCTTTCTGTGTCCATTGTCCTGCGGTTTGGTCGGGGTGAAACTTTGGCTCGTTAAGCTGACCAAGCTTGTGAGCTCACAGCTACAACGTTCGTTGAAAGAAAAGGAAAATCAAATTTCAAATAGTTTGATGTATGACATTTAATATGCAACCACAACTGAAAGGTAAAAATGCGTCCTTGTTTGGCATATATTTTTTTCGCATTTCGATATATTCAGTAATTGTTTCTCTCTCACAAATAAAAGTGAAAGCTTTTATTATAAAAATAATAAACGACAAAGTTTTTCAAAAACTCTACATCCATTTTGAATCTTAAGAAACAGTATTAAGATAACCTTGAGGAAAAAATGAAATTTTTAAAGTATACGAATGTAATGTAAAATTTTAATCAACACCATGCGAGGACATTGTATAGGATAACACCTTGTGGGCCTGAATACTTTACTGAGATATTTGATGAACTGGAATATATTACCTCCCCCTCCCCTACACACATATACACACACACACTATATATATATATATATATATATATATATATATATATATATATATATATATATATATATATATATATTTATATATATATGTATATATATATTATATATATATTTGCATATAAAACCTATTGCACACAAAACCTATATATATATATATATATATATATATATATATATATATATATATATATATATATATATATATATATATATGTATATATAGAAAAGTATATATATATACATATGTATATACATATACTATATATAAGTATATGTGTATATATATATATATATATATATATGTATATACATATATGTATGTATATACAGTGTGTGTGTTGTATATATATAAAACTATACAATTATCACTACTGTGTTCTTATTTTAAATCTTGAATCGTATTGTATATATATATATTTGTATAGTTCCCTGTAAGTATGTGTGGTGTCAAGTTGTGTTACCTCAGTACAAATATTTTTTTATTTCCTTTTCTGAAAACTGTAAGACAATTATTTATGCTACTGTGTTAGTTATTTTAAATCTTGAAAATGTGACTAATATGTATGTCCAACCTTCTTGTATGCAGAAAACCACCTTTGTAACATGAGCATTCCCTGAAAGTATGTTGAGGTGTCAAGTTGTCGCATACCTCAGTACAAATATTTTTTTATTTCCTTTTCTGTGCTAAACTGTAAGATTGGTCTCCCTCCATCATTATTTATGCTAATGCTTGTTAGTTCAAAAAGAGGCCATCCTTTCCTAATTTTACTTATGCCTAAAATGTGACTAATATGTATGTCCAACCTTCTTAATATGCATGTCCAATCTTCTTCACTAATAATGAGCGATAATTATATCTTTTATTACTGTGAACTGCATTTAACTAACAATTTCCAGTGCTGTAAATACATTAGACTTGTAAAAACAAGTTCAGGCGACAAAAAGGTGCAAACCCAAAGTTCCTTAGATATATGATAGTAATACACTAACCCCAGTGGTTAGGTTGGGTTAGGATAGGTTAGGTTAGGTTAGGCTGGATTAGGATAGGTTGGATTAGGATAGGTTAGGTTAGGATAGGTTAAGTTAGATTGGATTAGGGTAGGTTGGGTTAGGATAGGTTAGATTAGGTTGGTTAGGTTAGGTTGGTTAGGCTAAATTAATATCTCTCCAGTAATTTGGGCGTGGGAAACATGAGATTATTTCAATTCTATGGTTAGTTTTTAAGATTTGGTGTCCCACTTTTTCAGGGGAAGGTCCCGGTTGCATTTTCCCGACATGTAACAGAGTATTGCACCAGCCTAGGACCTTTCCCTGAAAACAGCGGGACGCCATATCTTAAAAACTAACCATAGAATTTTCTTGAAAAAAATCCCATTGTGTTTCCCACACTAAAATTTATTATAGAATGTCTTAGCCAACCTAACCTAACTTAGGGGCATAGCAAAAAAACCGGGGCTGGTGCAAAACTAGTATATATCTTGGGAATATGCGTCCCGGTACTCGGTTACATCTCGGCAAAATGTGCTCGGGAGAACAGTAACCAGAAACCTGTGTGAGCAAATGGCTGGGAAATGGCCATTGACCTTCAAGGTACAATTGATATTCGTGTATACTTTATTTATTAATATATTTATCCTTTGCTTTTGCGTTTTCATCAACGTCTTTATTATAAAACATGTTCTGGTCGCAGTAGCTAAGCAGTAGGGCTTATTTTAACTCTTACGGTACAAGTTGCTCTCTCTCTCTCTCTCTCTCTCTCTCTCTCTCTCTCTCTCTCTCTCTCTCTCTCTCTCTCTCTCTCTCTAATAACTAGAAACAAAGCAGCTGTATGTAATGTAGGAATGACTCTCCGTTTACCACATTTATTCTTTCCACCTTTCTCTGGTGTCTTTCCTATTACTCTCAATTCCAAAACATTGGGAGTATGTCAAGTACAAAATTCAAAATCCTTTGTATTGCTTACATTATGCGACATTAGCTTATAAACTCCTTATAGAGAAAGAGCAGAACCCTTTTAGCGTAAATATGTAACAAAATATTGAGGAAAAACAGTTAATACTTAGAGTCCAAAAACGTTACTGTAATCCTTTAATACGGCAACTGAGCGGTGGCCGATAGTAAAGTCATAGGAAAAAAAGTTCACAGGAAAAAAGTCACATTAATTTATGGTGGCCGGTCATAAAGTCACAGGGAAAAATTCACAATATTTCTTAGCCATTATCTTTATGATATTTACAGTGCTTTCATGTTTCTACGGTAATCCCCAACTGGCTTGTACTAAACACGCCGCAAAGGTAGATACATACCGGGTTAAAACCCTCGGGGGTCACTATCTAAGAAAGATTAATGTGACTTTTTTTCCTTGTGACTTTTTTCCTGTAGCTTTTTTTCTGTGACTTTTTTTACTGGATTCCAACTGACCATCTCGGAATATTACCGCTGTTGAGCTTAGGGAAAAATATGATTCTCCTGGGAGTATATCGGTCAATGCAAAGGTGATTATGTCAAACTGCAGTGGCTATTTCTGACTTAAACGTGTGGTTTGTGGATATATAGTGAAGATTATATTGATGTAGACGGTCTATCATTTGTATAAGCAGGCACCTGGGCTTTGTTAAGAATATGTGAAGACCACTGGGTCGCTGCATGAACAGGAAAAGTAGTTATATAAAAGAAAAATTAAAAAATCGTTAACCGTCGCTTCCTTAATACAACACAGTTATTGTACCATATGGGGTTATATACGAAAGATATTTTTGCTGTCTCACTTTTTACAATAGTATCATTTTGCGTCACCAGATTTCATAACCAATAGTTTCAGATGTACAATGTCCCCTCTTACTTAAATATTATTATTATTATTATTATTATTATTATTATTATTATTATTATTGCTGATAAATTCACAATTTCGTGAAAAACAATCTGAGTACTATATATTTACTATATAATTGTGGATTTTTATTATTATTATTATTATTATTATTATTATTATTATTATTATTATTATTATTATTATTATTATTATGTCCGATGGATCTATTCAACTTGATCAGACTAGAAGATAGCCAGCCTCCGACTCCATAATTGACACTTCATGTCACCCTCACGTTTCCCAACTGGTACTGCTTGCAATATGTAATTGCCTTTCTATTGATAAATAAACAGCCCTTTACGGCTTCAGGTTTCCTATCCTTGTTGGTAAGCGCATGGTCGCTTTTAACCCATGTCCGGTTTGCATAGCGTTCACTAAGAAATATAATATTCAGGCCATGAGATGTTTTACATACTTGAAAACATGGAACAGTTTTATACATGATTACGTATACATATACATACACACGCACACACACACGAGGGTATGTGTGTGTATAATTAGTATATTCTAACGGGCTAGTAATGAAATCTTTAAAAAAAAAAAAAAACAGCCTTAAAACTAATGCTAGGAGGAAAACAATCGCGTAGAGCATAGCTGATGCTTGTATCCCATCCCGGTCTTCTTAGTACACTAATATACGAATGTGTGAGCTGTCCACAACGTCCACACTACAGTAAAACATTCCATAAACACATCGGTAATTTATCCATATCCTCAACAGGTTGAAAACAAATCGACGGCCATAGGTAGAAAACGAATTTTAGGCCAAGACTGGATAATTGTATAAAGCACTAGTTAGAACTACCAGTAAGTCGTTGACTTGTATTCAGTCTATTTGTGTTAATTGCGATAATTCGCCAATGTGTATTTATGACATTTACCTTAGCATAGGTACCCTTGATCACAAACATGCATCATTTATCTTATTCAATACAGGATATAGATTTCTGCCGTTTTACAGTTAATATATATATATATATATATATATATATATATATATATATATATATATATATATATATATATATATATATATATATATATATATATATATATATATATATATATATATATATATATATATATATATATATATATTTATATACATACATACATACATATATATATATATATATATACACACACACACACACAGAGGACCACTATTTAGATGTCAGCAATACTCATACATACTGGACCGGAATTGTTTAGGAACAGGGGAAATTACTGGCCCGATAATGCATTTTCTTGCCTAAAAACTCATGGTTAATGCTTTTTGAGACCTTGACCAAACATCATCGTGAAAGTAACGGTTAAATTTACTTACAAAAGATGAATCTGTTAACAAAACACTTAAGGCAATTGCATCACAGTAACAGAAGATTCTTCTTAATGAGTTATATAGTCCTTACTTACTATTATAATCCAGGATGAGCTACAGAGTAGAATAGAATATAGAACTTAGGCCAAAGGCCATGCCCTGGGACCTATGAAGTCATTCAGCGTTGAAAGGGAAGTTGACAGTAAGAACGTTTGAAAGGTGTAACACAAGGAAAACCTCGCAGTTGCACTAAGAAACAGTTATTAGAGAGGGTGGAAAATCAGATGGAAGAAAGAGATTATGAACGGAGGTACAGTAAAAGGAATGAAAGAGGTTGCAGCTAGGGGCCGATGGGACCCTGCAAAGACCCTGAACTAATGCCTACAGCGCACCACGTGAGGTGCACTGACGGCACTAAACCCCCCAACAAGGAAGATGAGCTATATGGTGGTCGATAGGCGTCCCATTAAGTTTTACAAATGTCTGCCCCCATGTAATAATAGTTAAAATTTTCTTTTAAAAAAATTACATCCACCCAGCCACTTTTGGACGTTATAAGAGCATAAATAATTTTATTGAAGGGATTGTTAGTTTAGCTTTATTAAGGAGCTAGAATTTCCTGCACATTATTTGTAGTGCATGTGACATCTGAATCTTGTCATTGCAAACGTGAAACATAAATAACATAGGGTATAACATATGAATTCATCGTCATTAAAGGGATACTAGTTTTATATACGCATTGTATGCCATGTAACTATCTGTTGCCGAAAGCACGGCTATATCACCTGGTAAAAAAAAAAAAACTGAGTTACGAAGGATTTTCAGGTTCTGGCTTCTAACTGATTGCAATGAAGGACGCAGAAATACTGTATTGTAGGTAGTTAATATTGTTCATATTGAACAAATGTTCTCAGTCATGTGCAAAATCACTCTCCTTCCAATATGCAAAAAAAAACACTACTGATGAACAAACCTAAGCCAAACCCATTTCTTCAGTAGGATATATAGCACCAACTTCATTATGAATAATTATCAAAAGTAAGCATATAGTAGTATTTGCATTATCCTATTGAAACTGGTTCCCAGCTACTTTTACGGTTAAAGTAGCAATCTCGAAATTGTAAACTACAGACCGCCCTCCAAAGACACACAAAATTAATAACAATTTTTTTCAGTAAAGCAAGCTCAGCCTGAATTTTTATATGGTCGTTCGAAATCAGCTGCCTTCAATAAAATCTGATTGATTAGCATTACACAAAATCACCAGTGAAGGCCGTAGGGTCATTCTATACAAGCCAACTAACAATAAGATCAGGAACAAAAGTACCCTTTCTATATATTTATATTAACGATGGTAAGGTTAAAAATAAATGCGTTTAAAACCAGTCAGTATAAAAGTATAAAGACCCAGGCAATAGGTTTTATTTTTTACCGGCTGTTTTCAAACGTATTTATTTTTAACCTTTCTATTGTTAATGTAAATATATAAAGGGGTCACTTTGTTCCCGATTCTGTTTTTAGTTGGCTTGTACAGGAATGCAGCCCTTCGTTGGGCGAGTCGGTAGAGCTGCGGACTGGCACCCGCCAGGCCCGAGTTCGAGTCTCCAGCCGGCTGATGAAGAGTTAGAGGAATTTATTTCTGGTGATAGAAATTCATTTCTCGCTATAATGTGGTTCGGATTCCACAATAAGCTGTAGGTCCCGTTGCTAAGTAACCAATTGGTTCTTAGCCACGTAAAATAAGTCTAATCTTTCGGGCCAGCCCTAGGAGAGCTGTTAATCAGCTCAGTGGTCTGGTTAAACTAAGGTACACTTTTTTTTGTACAGGAATGACCCTACGGCCTTCATTGGTGATTTTGTGTAATGCTAATCAATCAGATTTTATTGAAGTGAACTGATTTCGAAGCGATCATATAAAAATTCGTCTGAGCTTGCTTTACAAAATAAAATGTTTATAATTTTGTGTGGTTTTGGGGGGCTGTCTGTGGTTTGCAATTTCGTGATTACCACTATCACCTTAAGGGACACAATTATCTTTGCCGAATTCTCAGTTATTTTCAAACTTTATAAGTTTATCGGTGTAGCTGAGCAGCAGTGAGAAAATTATACTGTATCTAGAATATTAACCATTCACGAAATTATTGCTATTACCTGGCTGAAAAGGACGGCAGTATCAATAGTATTAATCGAGTAAGAATACGCAGTGTGACAAGGATTCGAAATATACCTATAGGAAACCTATAGGTGATCAATCTAGTTAACAGATAGAATTTGTCAGTGATAGATTGTTACCTCTCTGCTAACCTTTGTTTGGGTGGACCCTTATAGCTACTGGTATTTTAGCAATGAATGAGTGTCCTGATTACCCAATGTCACATTCAGATATTTGCTTTTTGTAGAGGGTTGAGTTGCTAAGTCAGTATTTAAAGCTTGAATTTTTAAAAGTGGATTTAGGTCTATTTAACCTGGGAATTGATATGATATGATATAACCCAAAAACCTATGAACAAAACTAATCAAAACTAATTGTGTTAATTAACACGTAAAAATGTGCAAAGTTTCTTCGGAGCAATCCAGTTTTCTGTACAGCGGATAATGCTGTATGAAATTCTCAGCCACGGCCCATGAAAATCTCAGCCGCGGCCCATGAAAATCTCAGCCACGCCCTGTTGGCACATATAGCGGTGCCAGACGCAAGACCATGGCTAACTTTAACCTTAAATAAAATTAAAACTACTGAGGCTAGAGGGCTGCAATTTGGTATGTTTGACGATTGGTGGGTGGATGATCAACATAGCAATTTGCATCCCTCTAGCCTCGGTAGTTTTTGAGATCTGAGTGCGGACAGAAAAAGTGCGGACGGACAGACACATAGCGATCTCAATAGTTTTCTTTTACAGAAAACTAAAAACTTGGGTAGCTATTATAGTGTGGTAGGCTATGTCATAAATTGTGCTCCTGTAGGATTTGAATGTCCAAACTGAGATAAGGGCTGATTCTGAATCTATTTTATGTGAGGAATTAAAAAATGGAAGGAAACAAATTTTTTTACCTCATTTAGGGGGTCAAATTAGCCCCAAATAACCTTGACTTTTTTTTATTACTTTGAAACATTTGCCCTTATCTCATTGATGTGTTCACTTATATGGACTTGCATTTTATTGAATGGTAATTATTCGAGAATATGTTTCAAGGTTATGTGAGGTCAGTGTCACCCAAAAGGTCAGGGTTAAATCACAAATACAAGATTTTAACAGTGAAATCATGACCCTTGAAATCACAGCAAGTAATATTTTAGCACACACTCAGGAAATATCGGCAGTTGTGGTTGGACCTGAAAGGAGGACTCTCATCACACTTGATCTTGACCTCTATGAATGGGCACTCAAGACACAGCAGTCAACAGGGAATACCAACTGGGTTCTCCAGGCTGGCGAACTGCATATAACCATGGCTGCTTTACATGCTCTAGCAAAATACAATGCGGGCAGCGGTCTTATTACAGTTGCTATTGAGACATCCATCTACTCTCCCACAGCCTTGCGAGCTATCTTCAACGGAAAGTCATTCAAAAGAGGAGTAGAATACCACATAATGAATGCACTGCTTGCTTTTACATGAAATTTGATGCTGTTCTTGGCGAATTTCCTCCCGGTCCTCTGATATCCCAATGTGAGGAGCTCAGAAAGAGCTTGCATGGTCAGGACCCAAAGTGTTTGGGTGCTGGGGAACTTGCAACCTAATCTTGGACAGCTACACGACACAAGTTGAAGTGCTTCTTCACCTCATCCGAGCGAGTCGACAGAATGATTGGGAAGGTTTTCTAGCTGCACTGAATGAGCAAATCAAGTACTTTAGGCGCATGATTTGTTCAAATATGCCCGACTCATGCCTGTCCATTTAGCACAGATGAAAGCTCTTGACATGAGCTGCACTGAAGAATGGGGATTTTTGCATCTGAAAGTCCGACACACCTTTCTCTGCCTTGTTTGTTGACCAGACCCTCGAGCAGGAAATAAAGAAACTGAAAGAGATCGGCAGCATCACTGGTCTAACACAGCAGGAGGGTCTACTTGACCGATTTCTCCTCATCCAACCAGAATTCTTAAAAATTGTGGCAGATTTTCAAAACCACTATACTCGACTCTGCGGTCCTAGGGAACCTGGTAAACGCCATTACCAACTCTCAGGTGAGATAGCCACACGATCGACAGCAAATGCTCTAAAGTTGCGAGACTGCATGCAGCTTCACTGTGAAGCTAACCCATATGAAATTGAAACACCAGTGAAGAGTATGTCCTCGGTGGTCGTACCTGAATCAGCAAAGTTAGACATTCTGGATAGGGATGAGAAGGGACAGTTAGCTTGCAAGACCCTAGTTGACGATAGATTACTAACTCACTCCACATTATCAATTTGGAATCCAATGAAAAAATTGAAATTAAAGACACATTCAACATGGATGCCAAAGCAGATGGCGCATGTCAGAGAAAAGATTATCAAATTGCGTGAGGAACGACAGCTGTTGGCTAGATTTCTTGTGATTCAGCAATCTCGACCGGAATTGGTACCGAAGTTGGCAGGTACTATAGCAGAATATGAGATGTCTGTTCTTCCAAGATTTTTGTTTGCTAATGATGGATCTCTTCTTATCCTGACCGACAAGAGTAGCTTGATGCATGCAGCTGAGGAACAAGAGGACATGAGCATATCAGAGGCACCATCGTATGTTGACTCGGACAACAATGGGTGATTGGTCTGCCACTTGAAGAAAACAGTAATGTGAATGAAGCTACAATTATATTTGATGGCATGGCTGTCTTCCAAAGTGTGAAGAAGACACTGCAATGACGAACGTGATTCATCTGAAGACGGCATTTGTGAAAAGAATGAAACACTTGATGAAGGGGTATACTGAGGGCCACATCATATTCGACAGATCCTTGAAGGTGTCCCTGAAGGACAAAAATCGTGCTAAACATGCCGCAAGAGTGTTGTCAGTAGAGTCCATGGTGCATGATGAAATGAATATTGCAAAGGTTACACTGAAAGAACTGCTAGCTAGCTCAAAAAAAAAATCCCAGCTGACTGAGTTGCTTGCTAAAGCTCTCCTAGAGGCTTTTGAGGGTTCCAATCAAGATCTGGTTGTATCCCATGTTGAAAATATCAGGTCCAAGCGTTCTGAGCTTCTTTGACAGGACATGATGACACATAACTGGTGCTTCTAATGGATCTGGTAGCAAATGGACACTGAGAATCCCCAACAACTTTTCGCTTTTTGACTGGAAAAGGAGCGACATACAGGGTGATTGATGTTTGTCGTCGAATATCAGCAATAGGAGTGGAAAAGTCAAAGGGCTTGATTGGTCTGCACCATTTCACTGGTGCAGACTGGGGAGGTAAATTCATTGGAGTTTCCAAAAAGAAGTGGATTTCGGTTTACCTTTCATCGCCCCAAAATGATGAAATTCTGCATACATTCGCTGGCATGGGCCATGAACCCCTGACAGAAGAAACTACGGAAATACACTTGCTAGATGATAGGAATATGCCTGCGAGTATCGGCCAATTGAAAGATTTGTTTGCCAAGTATATTCAGCAAAGAGCAACATAGACTCTGTTCCAGCTCTTCGATGGGAACTATTCCATAAGAAAAACCTGGACGGCAAAAAGCTTCCACCAACGCGAGGAGCACTTCTACCACACATAGCTAGAACTATATGGCAATGAGAGACAAGTCCTACACTACATCAATGCCTGAGCTTCCGGAACTTGTCCAAAATGGATGGGAGATCACTTCTAGTGGAGATTATCAACCCGTCAGATGCCTTAAAGGACCAGCACCCAAAGCAGTTCTGGAGCTCGTCAAATGCGGGTGTCGTGGTTCATGCGATACAGTTCTCTGCTCTTGCCTAAAAAACGGTGTGTCTTGTACACCAATATGTAAATGCACCGACTGCTCAAATGCTGGCAATGAATTTGACCTCAGCAATGAAGCTGATGACACTGATTAAGATTGAGACTATCAAGAAAGCTTGCAGTCCAATTTCAATGACAAATTTCACCAATTTAAAAGAAGATGATGCATTTGATGTATATGGACTTGATTTTCGAGTGCGACCTTGACCTTCGAGTGTGACCTAACTTCTGATGACCTTGAGGTGAGTTTTAATCTATGCCTGATATTAGTACTGTAAGATCACTCACTGATGCCAACAAAATTAGTGTATTACTTCACATGATTTGCTACTTTCTGTAGAATTACGGACAAAAAGTTCACGGTCATTAAAAGGTCATATGACCCCTCAAAAGTGATGGGAACATTTTTTACCGTCCATTTTTATAAATCTTGTATCCCAATAAAGCAAAATCTACCACTAACTCAATTTGGACATTCACACCCTACGGATTTACATAATATACCACACTATTGGGAAAAAAGCTCTCTATCACGAGAGTTCATAAATGTTCTAAAGGGTCCAACTGTTTAAGGCTCGTGTAAAATTTTAAAAGCTTTCGAACCCTACTCTGGGTTCATCTTCAGTCACAATCTGAAGATGAACCCAGAGTAAGGTTCGAAAGCTTTTAAAAATTTTACATGAGCCTTAAGCAGTTATATTATTGTGGACCCTTTAGAACATACCACACTATTATATTTATAACCTTTATATTTATGCTTAAGTTTAGTTAGGTCTGGATGAGGTGCTAGTACACTTTGCTCACTGTACTGAAATGACGAAACATGACTATCGAAATTCCTCGATAGAGAAGCCATCTCATGTAAAGCTAATAAATCGTTCAAATGAAAAGACAAATATGTGTTACATATTTTACAGTACCACGATCTTATCCCTTTGAATTAATGTCACTGCAATAAGACACTGTCCTTCCCAGATGGAACTCAAAGTTCTTGACATGATTCTCCATGGTGGCCGGTAATAGTCACAGAAAAATGTCACAATTTTGGCTAGGAAAAAAAATCACAAGAAAAAAGGTCACATTAATTTATGGTAGCAATTAAAGTATAAAACAGTAAATATTTTGGATCTTTCCTAGATAGTGACCCCCAAGGGTTTTCGGGGGTCGTTATCTAGGATTAGTATTTCTTGGGAGTCATTATCTTTATGATACTTACGGTCTCTTGTTTACGTTTTTACGGTAATCCCCAACGGGCTTGTACTAAACACGCAGAAAAGGTGGATACACACCGGGTTAAAACCCTTTGGGGGTCACCATCTAGGAATGATTAATGTGACTTTTTTCCTGTGACCTTTTTCCGTGACTTTTTCTGACTTTTTTTACTTGGATTTGTCCATTACACCTAGAGCTCCTTGAAGTTAACTGGTAACCAGACTACTAATAGCAGCAGCATACAGCAGAATTGGATGCTTATAGTATCACAAAATTACTTAGGTTTTCCAGTTGTCTTCTGTAACCTGTTGAAAATACAGCACAGTTTCAGAGACAAATCTATGTAACAATAGACAAGCTGCCTTGTGTTTTTTAGAGAGCACCTGGTGAAAAAGAAATACAGTAAAAATGACAACTATGAATAATTTGCTAAAACAAATGAAAAATCTCAGAATCTTTAATTGCAGAATTAACAGCCCCAGCCCCACCGAAGAAAATGGAAATGTTACATTTTTGGAAACTTTTGTGTTGGTATTCCAACACAAAAAGTAAATGAAATTAATTATTTAATGCAATATCAGAGATAATCATGAACGTCTTCATTATCAATTATTCTTAGACGTAGACACTGAAGCTAATTATCCACTGGAGAAACTATTCACATTAAGCATATTCACATCCAAATTATCATCATGTGAGATAATCCCCCGACAAAATTTACGTATGGTGCTAATCTCTTGACAATACAACGGCTGTGAAAAACACACACCGCTTTCTGACATGACACTGACAATGTTATTTTATGCACTCCACAATATTCGAGTTGCATGAAGTTCATTCCTAATCACCGGAAAAGACCCCACTTTCGAGTGTGGAAATCTATAGACTACTGACATTATGAAACGTGTGTGTAGTTATCTCTTACATTTATTTCACGATCGTTAAAGTTGCGCATAAATTCTCTCATTTGATTCTATTTTGACGTTCTATGACGTTTTGTGTTTGACTTGGAGATTGCAAGTTTTAAAAGAGCTTCGGTAATATGAACCACGTTGTTTGACATGGTGAACCAAGGACATGTTGTGTAGTCTTTCCTTACAAGTCTAGTCTTTCTTTACAAGTCTTACTTGATTTAGAGTAGCCTAGTACTCAAAGTACAATTTATCAAAAAAAAGGCAATGTTGACAAACACACCCACACACAAAATATGTTCGTTGCCAGAAAGTTATGCAGAACTATACCACATCCAGCACACATCACAATGAAGGAACGTTTTCCCCCAATGAGAAGTGATTGAGCAACCAAAACCCAATCATCTGATGAGCTATTATCTGAGACAAGACTCTGCCCAAACATCACTCAAGCCTCTACCGGCAACCTCCTTCTCACCCTAACCTGAACCTGACTCTTGCTTATCAGTCTACCTAAGCCTGCTTAGCTTCTCACCCCCAACCAAATCCTGAACCTCACTCTTGTTTATCACCCCATCCTCAACCTCAATTACACCCTTGCTTCTCTCCCCCAAACTCAATCTCACTCTTTCTTATCACCACAACAACCTCTACTCAACCTTAGTCGAGCTTCTCATCCCTGACTTCCAATTCACCCCATCTCCCAACCTCACTCCTACTTCTCACCCGAATCTCAACTCAGTCTCACCCCTACAGAGCTCACCCCAACTTTAAATTAACCTCACTCCTAATTCTCACCTCCAACCTCAATTCAATCTCACTCCTACTTCTCATCCCCAACCACAACTCAATCTCACTCCTACTTCTCATCCCCAACCACAACTCAACTTCACTTCCACTTCTCACCTCCAACTTCAACTCAGCCTCAATGGAGCGTGTAATTGCAACTTAACCTCATGTGGGTTTCTAATCCCCAACTTCAATTCAACCTCACTCCTTACCCCAACCTCAACTCAACCACTCTCCTCTTCTTATCTCCAACCACAACTGAATCTCACTCCTACTTTCCACCACCAACCTCAACTCAACCTCACTCCTCTTCTCATCCCCAACCTCAACTCAACCTCACCCCTACTTCTTACCCCAACCTCAACTCAACCTCACCCCTACTTTTCACCCACAACCTCAATGCAACCTCATTTCTACTTCTCAACCTAACCTCAACTCAACCTCAGTCCTACTTCTTAACCCAATCCCAACCAACCTCATTCCTACTTCTCACCCCAACCTCAACAAAACCTCATTCCTCTTCTCATCCCAACCTCAGCTCAACCTCACTCCTACTTCTCAATCCCAATCTCAACTCAACCTCACTCCTACATCTCACCCCAAACTTGAACTCAACCTCCCTCCTCTTTCTCACCCCTAACCTCAACTTAACCTCAGTCCTACTTCTCGCATCCAACCTCAACTCACCCTCACTCCTACTTCTTAACCCCAACCTCAACTCACCCTCACTCGTCTCAACCCCACTAATACTTCTGACACCCAAACTTGACTCAACCTCACTCCCACTTCTCACCCCCAGCCTCGACTCAACCTCACTCCTACTTCTCACTCCCAACTTTGACTCAACCTCACTCTTGCTTCTCATCCTCAACCCACCTCAACCTCACTCTTGCTTCTCACTCCCAACCCCAACCTCAACTCAGCCTCACTTGGGCGTTTCACCACAACTTGATCTCACTTGGGCTTCTCACCCCCAGCGTCAATTCAACACCTCAACTCAACCTCACTCCTACAGAACTCACCCCAACCTCAGATCAACATCACTCCTCACCTCCAACATCAACTCAGCCTCACTCCTACTTCTTGACAAAAACCACACCTCCACCTCACTCCTAATTCTCAGGCCTCAATAACAACTTAATCTCACTCCTACTTCTCACACCACAACTCCACCTCACTCCTAATTCTCAGCCCTCAATAACAACTTAACCTCACTCCTACTTCTCACACCAACTTCAACTTGCTTCAGTGGGGCGCAACTAAATCTCACTTGGGCTTCTCCCTGCCACAACTTCAATTCAAACTTACTCCTCCTCCTCACCCTAACTTCAACTCAACCTCTCTCCTCATCCCCAGCCACAGCTTAACCTCATGCTAAGTTCACCTCAACCTCACTGCTACTTCTCAGCCCTAAATTCAACTCAACCTCAGTCCTACTTCTCACTATCATAATCAACTCAACCTCACTCCTCTTCTCATCCCCAACCTCAACACGAGAAACACGCGGTTAACACATATATACCTAATTTTTTATCACTTTATCAGTAATAATGAAATATACTAAGTAAGGTATGATAAAGTGTACTTAAAATCTAGCTTTGCAAAATCGACTTTAACTATAATCACCACTAACAAAATAAATTCTTAAATGAGAATCTCTTAAGCTTAAAATTTCGACGAAGTATTGTGATGTGGACTTCCCATTTCAAACGATGAATCGAGGTTGAAAAGGCCATAATTATTTTCAAAACATTTTCTTGCACCTAGTTATTCGGTAGCGGTAAGACCTAGTACAGTTCAACTTAGTACAGAATGTCACATTACCTTTCTATAATTCAGATATGTATATATTACAGGCAGAGAGCGAAACCAGGCATTTCACGAACTGACTGAAATTTCAGGCAGATAGCAAAATGCACTTAGGGACATTTGATCACCCAGGTGCTAGTACTAAACACTACGAAATAAATTTGACCCCCAAGGGGCTAGTACTAAACACAGAGACCCCCCAAGGGGCTAGTACTAAACACGGCAAACCTGTATAGGTGAGTCACTGTTTTGCCGTGTTTAGTACTAGCCATTGGGGGATCAAAAGTCCCTGAGTGCATTTCGCTATCTGCCTGAAATTTTAAGCAGTTCGCGAAATGCCTGGTTTCGTTACCTCCCTGTAACATATATACTAATAAACTAACACTAACACCCGCGCAAGAGTCAGTCATGCCACCAGCCTCTTAGTAAGGAAACCAGGGTTCGTGTCTTGTAGTAATTAAAGAAAAAAATGCGGTATTTGGGAAATTCAACCTTCCCATAAACTCTCTTCAAAAACATATTTTCTCCTGCGTCTTCTGGTTAAAAGTAACAAAAGTTTACAACCTTCGACTTGTATATTCATGATTATCCCTGGCCATAACACTGTCATTACAACGAGATGGAAAGCGTATTCATCACGACCGTTAAGCAAGAGCGTTGCAGCATTGCCAACAGCAATGCTGCCAAAAGACGACTTTTGCAAGAAACGAAAGATGAGGCGAAAGGAGTTGGTGTTGTTTTACAGATCATAGACAAGCACCGGAAAGTATTTAGTGTTGTACAAAAGAAGATATATCGAAGAAAACACCAGAGGTACAGTGCCTGTATCTAAAACTCAGTGATAAGAATGTGTCATGAATACAAATAAATAAATTCGGGAAAAGAAGCTGCGTTAACTCACCGACTTACCGATTATCCACATCGGTTTTCGTGGAAAAAATGAACGCAGAAAAACGCATCCCACCAAAGTCGAACGTTCGCATCAAGAATGTTAAATCAAGACAGACGAAGATTGAGGCCCTCCAAAATACTTACCCTCTACCCTTTCACTTGCCATTCACGAGAAAACTTTGACCATTCAGTGACAACTGTGCTATAAAATGAGTGCCTTCCAAAAAGTTGGATGCAAAGTTCAGTCGTCTTAGGAACTTATAAATATGACTTTTTGACTACAATTTGCACTGCCATCTCATTTTTATCGGGATAGATTAGAGATCATTCTCGCTGACTGTTATTTGCTCCGCTGTGAAAAGCCTTCCTCTTATCTAACATTCAAGCTTTGGTATTTGCGCCGAGTCATGACATTGTTGACTGTTAAAGAGAGAGTGAGAGAGAGGGAGAAATTTGGGAGGGTATTTCTTAACTTTTAAATGAATCTTCACGAAGCTACAAAAGCACATCATGTAATAGGAAGGATCATTCTCATAACAGTAGGCTACTATAAAAACTTAGTGGCGTCTGGTTTTGCGAAGGAAGGGTAAAACCAAAAAACTAGCAAACTATGCTCTCATGAATACCCAGGGCAATAACACCGCCATTGCAGCAAGAGATGAAGCATTCACCACGGCCGTTAAGCAAGAATGGTGTAACAGAGCCATCAAAAGGACTTGAACATCGGAGCGTTATGTTACTTTGAAACTGATTGAAGCAAACACTTGAAATTATCCCTAGCTGTGCAGGAAAGAATCTCAAGAAAAAACTTTAGAACATTAAAAGATTTTTTGCACACGGTATCTGTATCCAATAGTTTGTGATATCAAAAGACGCATTGATCTATAAAAAACACAAATTTTCACTCGTTTAAAACAAGGAGTTGAAAATAACAATATGTTCGGTGGTATTGACACGAAGTAAAAATAAGAAAATATTCCCGGCTTATGGATATAGCACTTGATTATCTCACACAAGTCAACATTTAGAATCCTCTTTCCAGTGGAAAACAACTGTTGTCGTGTAAATACCAAAGCAAGCGTTTGAATGTTCATAAAACCACGCAGGAAGTGACTTACCTAGTTATTGGGCAATCTGTCCTTTAGGTTGTTATCGAAAAAAAATTGACCTGCCGATGGCAGCTTTCCTCAGCTAAAAGTCGTACAGGGAACTGGTGGGTTGGTAATGGAAAATGATGGAATTTACACCAACAAAGCATAGCCATTTAAACCATATCAAGATAGATTTGACGATATTTTGACTGAATTTTAATGATCTGTGAAAATCTGTATCAGGCTGAATCTAATTGTTCGTTGCACAGTAAAAAAAAAAATGTATATGTCACCTCATAGGGATGGCCTTCTGAAAGAGCAATAAAAATACAAGTAATTTTGAGAGAGAGAGAGAGAGAGAGAGAGAGAGAGAGAGAGAGAGAGAGAGAGAGAGAATAAATACTGTAGGAGATGTTCTTCAAAGGTTTCTGTTTTTTATTGTTTTTTTTTTAATCAATACTGTAGACAGTTTGTGTAATTGTGTAATTTGTGAGTTTGCGCAAAACAAAATTTTCCACTTCAATACGCGACGAGTACTACCGAAATCTCTTTGTTCATTTTGCAAACGACAACAGTCTCAAATTCGTAATTAATATTATTTGGTTGAAGTTCCATGTCTTCAAAATCTATGGAAAATTAGCGTGAACTGCAAATGGCTAGGTTTCACAGGAATAGGAGAGTCATTATCTTTACATTGGAGCTGAATATACTATGAATGCAAAAAGCCTGTGCGAGCTGTAGAGCT
This sequence comes from Macrobrachium rosenbergii, assembly GCF_040412425.1. Lineage (NCBI taxonomy): Eukaryota > Metazoa > Arthropoda > Malacostraca > Decapoda > Palaemonidae > Macrobrachium > Macrobrachium rosenbergii. The sequence continues at coordinate 66,424,491 of NC_089748.1, forward strand.
TGGCTTGCATAAAGGAAATATCTGTGGTGCAACATTGACATTTAAACATTAAACACGATTCCAGTGACTAATTTCTGGTGAGAGAAGGACAAATTGAGGTTTATACAAAAGCTGAAGGCCGTACCTCTCCAAAGCTATTGCAAGACGACTTTGCCAGTGTTACACATGCGCTGCATATTTTTGAGCCTATTTTCTGTCACTCCGCCCATTTACGAGGGAAAGGGCCCGGATGAACGTCGAAAAAAAGGCAGAGTACATTTCTCAAACAAAATTTCATGCTATGAACTACGCAAGGCATAGTAATGGAAAAATGAAACAGAAATATCTGTGGCACATTGCTATGAATTGATTACTCTGAAAGCGTTTGAAAGTCACAAATATGTACAAGTCAAGCAATGAAAAATCGGAAATGAACACGCCGGAAGTTACTGGGAGGCAAATTTTAAGCTTCAATTCTGATAGCACAACCTTTTCCACGCACGAGCTTGTATGCACCATGCACGTTTACAGAGAGAGAGAGAGAGAGAGAGAGAGAGGAAGACGGGAAAGGAAGAGGAGCAAGAATTTATTTTGATCAAGTGAAAAAAAAAATCTGGCATTACATAGGAGAAATTAGAAGCAGTTGGCAAATCTATCGAGAGCGACGGTGAAATGGGATGTCTTGTGTCGTAGAGGGTAATGAGTCAACGTTTTTTTTTTAACCGAATATTATCAGCTATACCTTTCGTTTTCTCTTGCCTACGATCGTCACATGGTGAATTTCATTTACACTTTAATCTTCGACCTTTTAACAAGTTTAGACCTAATATCCAGGTCATTAGGATATTAGTGGTTTGTAACTTCGATTTTATTTTCTTTCAATATACTTTTAAGGGAGCTGCAGTGATTTTCCTGATATGGAGTTTATGATATGACCTAGAAACTACGTGAAACACAGGATTCCTGCATAATTACCCTTCACAAAGAGCAATTTCAGATTTCCAATGCAAAGTATTTTTTTCCTTTTATTTCTACTCTCATCATTCTTCCCTTTTCACTTACTTGTAACGCACATGTCCCCGTAGCATAAGTGAGACAGTGGCTTTTCAAAATAGATCTAAATGAAGTTGGACTCTCATTTTGTTATCAGATTCTTCCTTGAATTATTTTTGTTCCAGCAAAAGTTGTCCCGTATTGAAACATCATTATGCGTTCAAGGTGACTGTGATAATGTAAAAAAAATGGAACTGTTAAATGATTCTATCAAGCAAAATATGGAAAGCATTTTAAAATCACATATTTCAATAAAAAATACTTCATTTCGAACCTTAAACTACTATCATCCCTTAGGTTCTTATTTAGGTGAGACATTGATATTCTCGGGAATAATCGACACACGGTCACGTTTGTAAGAGACGAATTTCTAACTCACACTTTGATCGAACCCAAGACACTCAGATGAAAGGGATAAGTTGGTTAGTGTACTTGCCTGTTATGTGAGAATCGTGGGCTCAATACTGATGTCAGTTTGCAATTTATTGCAAAAAAACTATCCACGTATCAAAATAAACAAAATTATATAAATTTCTTGATATCATTTTGTTTATTTTGGTTCATGGATAGTTTTTTGCTAGTTACCTGAGGCCACTCTTCTGAGGCACCTAATCATGTCAGTTTTCATCCAGAATCATTGACATCAAACCTAGTTCCTTTTGTAATTGGGAAAGTTGCGGCCTGGAAACACACGGTGTTCAGTGCTTAACATCAGGATTTCAGAAGCGGTTTCAACTCCCGAAAAATAAAGTCGATTGTCAGTGCGTTCGGAGTCAAGTTGGTGAATATCAGCTCGGATTCCGGCACGCTTTTGGAACGGAAGGTAAAAAAATAGACTCAATTATAGTCCTTAGTCTCTCGCGTTGATAGTATATCCAAAATGGCACTACATTTATCCAGGAGGTGCCACCGTCCCCATTTGGTTGGCACTCACGCTTTGAGCCTTAATGGAGATGATGGTATCAGTGTTCTGGAGTTTAGCTGATGATTTCAGGAATGTGACCGGGTTATGTCCGTGCATTTTCGCTTTTCTCTTTTATTTTTTTTCCCCTTTTAAGAGCAGGTACAAAGATAATTGCGCCGCGTTCTTAGTTTTCTTCCTCTCTTGTCCAATTCTGTCGTCTTTATTTTTGTATTTTTGACAGTCCGTCTCTCTCTCTCTCTCTCTCTCTCTCTCTCTCTCTCTCTCTCTCTCTCTCTCTCTGTTCTTAATTTTCTTCCTCTCTTGTCCATTTCTATCGTCTTTATTTTTGTATTTTAGAAAATTCATGTCCTCTCTCTCTCTCTCTCTCTCTCTCTCTCTCTCTCTCTCTCTCTCTCTCTCTCTCTCTCCACATATCATTGCATTTGTTTGTTCCGTCCTGTTGCATGTTATTGTGTTTGATTTACCAAATAAGTTTTATTACGTGATGCCATTGCACTGCAAGTACAACGCGTGATTATACCGGATGATATAATCACATTACAAGAATCGATTCCAGTGTCACGATTTGTTCAATAGATAGGCTACCTTAGATTTACAGGAAAGTTTTTATAATAGATACCACTAAAGTTAAATAGTACGTTGGAAATAAAGTAGAGGACGTTCTTTTCTTAGTAGCTATTTTCTCAATTGCTAATATTAGACTACGCTAAAGATCTGGGCATTTTGTGTCCATATATATATATATATATATATATATATATATATATATATATATATATATATATATATATATATATATATATATATATATATATATATATATATACATATATATATATGTATTATATATATGCATATATAATATATATACACACATTATATATATATATATATATATATATATATATATATATATATATATATATATATATATATATATATATATATATATATGATACATGATGAGAGAGAGAGAGAGAGAGAGAGAGAGAGAGAGAGAAATGCTCACCAAACCTACACCCTGGAAGGTAACTCCTTCCTGTGGTCATTTCTTTTTTGCGAGAGGAACCCGACCTTAAAGCAATTCCTCTGGAGGGGAATAAAATCCTTTTCAGATCCGATTGAATTCCTTCAAAGAACCAGACGTATCAATGGAATTCTGGAAATGATTCTATCCAATTTCGATCTGGAATTCCCTCTTTGTATTATTTCTAATTTCTTCATAAGGGAGGTAGTGTAACTTAGTGAGGAAGAGAGGAAGTCGAGGTTAATCAATTATGATTATTATATTATTAGCAGCTTTCTATACACTATGAGTTAGTATTTGATGAAGGGACCCCCTGATGTTACAGTTTTTGATTCTTTAGCATTTTGTAAGATGCGCTTGATGCCAAATGTAAACTTATTCTACACAATCAGGATATTGAGGAGTTACTATAATTTACGTCTGCAGAGAGAGAGAGAGAGAAACTTGCACGTTCCATGAAATATCAATTTATTTTATTACCATATTTTTGCAGATATGAGATTATGAAATATGAGACATTGAAAAGCCCTGAGACTTGGTCAATTTCTCTGACATATATTCACTTGGTACAAATGATTTCATATGGTTGTCTCTTGTCCTATATTTGTTACATTTCTCTGAAATACCTCTCGGTAAAAACCCTTGTATAGAATGCTGGAAAAAAGCTGCATTATTTTTGTTTATAAATCTTTTTAATGGAAGCGTGGGTGAATTTGGTTTAGTTTGTTTCGTACAAAAAAGCAAAGGTTAAACTTTTAGCTTTTGCCCCATTCCTTTCACCGACGATAGGATAACTAAAACTATGAAAAGTAATATATACTTTTTGTCGTACTAGTTTTTTTGTTCCATTGGAAAATGGAGTTATTATTTTGTTAGTTCTTGCTGTGCCTCTTTTGTTTACTCTGACGATTTTTACGTCTCATCCTAAAGCTTCAGTTTTCGCCATGAAGCATTTACCTTTGCATTTATTAGGGTATATACCCCGTAAGGTCATTACTAAAGCGTGTTGGCTGCATCCCTTCGGACCCTAGCTGCATCTAATTTTTAGTTTTTCACTTTGCCTTCATTCCTGCTTCCTTTCTTCAGCTTTGCTGTTCAACACTGTTAATATATATATATATATATATATATATATATATATATATATATATATATATATATATATATATATATATATATATATATATATATATATATATATATATATATATATATATATATATATATATATATATATATATATATATATATGTAAAGGCTCATAAAGGTGACCTTTGAAAAGTTAGGTCAGCTATTCGCAGGGTCCATTTTCACTACACGCAGCAGATAGGAAACTGCTGAAACATTCGCATACACAAGGGTCGAAGAAACCACCTTGGTGACAAGACACGGGCTGGAAAATGCGTTTTCAGCAAAGAACGTTCTAGAAGCTGAACCAGTTACAAAATCCGGTTTTTGAAGGATGCTTCTTAATAATGTATGGTGTGTACGTGTACTTCGTGACGCCTTGAAATACAGAGGCGTGTCTTGCCGAACTTTGACCTCGAATGATGTCATACAAAAGTACGTTCGTTCGTGCGTTACATAATGAATATAATGGGAGGAACTGTTGTTCGAATTGGACTTGTGAGATCCGATTCATGTGTGTCTGAAGATGTGAGTGATTTTTTCACATGGAGACTGTCCCAGAGGACTTGTGGAGTGAGTAAGAATTCATATACGTTTTTGGACTTTGTTTTTCAGAACTGTGAACACACGGTATCTCCTGTGACAGTGGAAGATGTATTTCTGTAATTTTTACATTGTATGATTTTTAATGTGACGTATCTTTTTTTCAGGTATTTCTGTTCCCTCCAATCCTATTCCTTTTTCCTCTCTCCCTCCTACGAGGATGAGTGTGGTATGACATTTGAGATGACCTGTCTTAATTGATTGACGTGTTCATGTTTTGACAGATGAGTTATTTTCTGTAATTGGGGGTTTATGATTTTGGAGCATTATTTCCTTAGAAGATTTTCTGATAGTTATGTGAAACATTGGATTTCATTCTTCGTAATTTTTTAAGAACTATTTTTCGTTGATTTTGTCAATAAAGGGTTTTAGTTTTGTACTTAGTATCTCATTCCAGTAGTCCTTAGATTTTAGTTAGGAAAGATATAACTTATGATGCCGGCTCACGTTACTGCTATCACACAATGTCTCAGGATAAGCGAGATTAAACCTCTGTTCATAAAACAGAGACTTAAATCAAGTATAGGCTCAGAAATGGCCGTTACATATATATATATGGTTATATGGTATTTGTGTGACAGAAACGAATGGAAAACTTTTTCCGTTACTACTTTTAATGAGAAAATTTTTTCAAAGGGACGGACTTTCCAAACATATCCGAGGCTCTGAGGAAACCTCTCAAGCTTTAGGAGAGTAATTGATCAAGTCCTTAATGAGCGTCGAGGAAAGAGGACATTCAGGTAGGCTGTCCAGGAATTCTGAAATGAGAACCAGCATTATTCCCTCTCTTGCAGTCATGGATTTAACGTCTACGAATTTCTAGAAACTGATAATGGGATGAGGAGAACTAGAAAGAAACAATATAATTGTTCAGTTGGTCGGAACTAGGAAGAAACAATATAATTCTCCGGCTGGTCGCAAACAAGATTATTTCCAGAATTCAGAAAACCGAAATTCTTTTTCAAAAACGCCAGAAAGTTTTTTTTCCCAATAAAAGTTCTGACCACTTCAGTTTAGGAAAAATTGTAGCAAGTGAAGCACAAACAATCAAATTACATTTTAGTTGTTAAGGTTTTAGATCCGAAGTATAATTTCTCATTGTACTTCTAATAAACATTTTTGTCACGTGGAATATATGAATCGTAAAATGCATGCAAGGATAAACTTTGTTAGCTTCTGTGTTGAAAAAATATATATAAAAATTCCCCAATTATTTAATTTCAGATACTGCTTTGGTCACTGTTTATTTAAGCCTAATAATCACATCTTACGTAACTTAGTTGATCCTTTAAATCACAACTTTCCTGATCTGTGGAAGTAAGTATCCTACTTCTACCATCACTGAAAGAAAGCCTGGAATGAACAGGGAAGTGAAGGAATGAATTTCTTTTTATTTAACCCAAGATATGGAAAATTACATCTGCACTAAATTGTAACTGTCATATACTAATTTCCGTCACTAAAATTTGACGGTTTGAAATTTTCGCATAGTAATAGATAGTAACATTGAACGTAATTTTATGCCACATTATTTAATGTACTGAGAAATTATGGCTATGATGCCATTACCAGTTAATAAGGTGAAGGAAGACTTCTACTCGGAAGTTATGATAAAAATGGAACAGTCCTATCGATATTTGTTTTAAGATGTAGATTCGTCATTACGGAAAAATTGCTCATCCATGATACTGAACTTTATATTTTCACTTATTTAACGGAAGCCTACTGCTACGGGATTCAGAGCCGATGAAACACGGTTTTTCGGCAGCAATTTTTTATCAAATCATCGGGTAAAGGTGAAAGTTGGCAAGTGTACATTTTATAACCCTACCTAACTTTTGCAGGTATTATTTAGTACCTAAATTCGATAGTTTTGATATTTATAGAGTAAAATGAAGGCGCCGATGCCGGAACCGAGAAAATCACAGACAAGGATCCTAAAACCAATAGTGACGTCAACAAAATATGACGTCATGACGCTCTGCCATCCTCCAGGTAGGCAGTAAGTCACTAACAAGTGAATTCGACAATGACCAGCAGGACATGGAATTGTGGCCGTGGTTGCACGACTGCAATTGTGCCACGGCTTACCACTGTATACAAGCGAGAAGACCCATGGCAAGATTTACTGTAGCGTGAATAGGTGATTATTTCACTAGTAGGTAATATTTAATGGCAACACTCATCTCTTGCTGCAGCAAATATAGAAGGTTATAGTGTCGAAACCTGAGGTCAAACAAAACGGATTGTCTTCTTGTATTCCAGCCCAGAATAGATGTAGATCCAACAAATGAGCTATATACTGGGTCATTATGTGGATGAATTACATACACTGAATTATTTATAAAGTAGAAATAATACGAATATCAAGAAAATGAAAGCATTCCAAGCTAACAACTTAGTCCCAACAACTGCTGTGGAAGTTGCGATGAAACCTCCACAAAATAATAATAATAATAATAATAATAATAGTAATAATAATAATAATAATAATAATAATAATAATAATAATAATAAAATGATTGAGAATGACAATGCCATCAAGGGGACAATGACAATTCCTGCTTGCCATCATTGATATCACTGAAGCCTAGGATGGGTGAATATATCATCGGCAGGTGGGCAGAGCCACAGTGAAGAGACGTTTTCCCCATACGTAAACTTCTCTTCACTGTGGGCGGAGCCTCATAAAGTCATAGGTTAACGTCACTATTGTGTTCAAAACCCTTACCAGCGATTTTGATGGCTCTGGCATAGGAAATACACTTTTACTCCGATAAGTATCAGAACTGTTGAACATAGGTACTAAATAATACTTGTAAAAATTAGGTAGGGTTATAAAATATACACTTGCTAACTTTCACCTTTATCCGATGCTTTGATAAAATTTTTAGGTGTTGCCGAAAAACCGTGTGTTATCGGCTCTGAATCCCTTAGTTAGATGGATTTGACCAACTTTGACCTTAGCAGTCTCACAGCCATTAAGGGTTACGAACTGAAAACAATGCAATTCCATCTAGACCGATGGCCATTAATAGCCACGAGGCCAGGCTGGTATGGTATGGGTTATGAGTGGGAGTAAGTAGGGAAAGAAAATGAAGAAAAATCTGTAGTTTTTTGGAAATGAAATACAGAGGAAGGAAGAGAGATTTAGGTAGGTAAGGAAGCCCTAAGAATTATAGGTCATTCTTCACGATTAGAACTTACTCAAATGGCGGTTGACCACTGTCTTTCGCGTCGTATCCTTTTGAGGATGAGGCGATGGTGATGATGATGGGGATGATTGAGAGATGAGTAATAAAAAAATCGACGGTTCTTATATTACAGCGCATTAGGTTGTATTTGTGCACTTACGTCATGCACTTCTTCGTATTCTGTTATTAATAACTTTATCGAAAAAGTAATGATGCAAAACTACTTCTAAACAACGAACTGGTCTTTACTTTACTCTTCTCGTACGTTACCGGATTTTCACCGGTGAAATAAACTCGTGTGAAACTGTTTCCCTCATAACTGGTTAGCAATAGTTGAGCGTATCGGCTCAGTTCTCCTTTTTTAAGACTAAGTAAAAAAAAAACAGTTATTTCCAAAATTTTGCATTACATAATTTTCAGAAAACTGGAAGAAATATTAGAGGAGATATATATATATATATATATATATATATATATATATATATATATATATATATTTATATGTGTGTGTATGTGTATATATATATATATATATATATATATATATATATATATATATATATATATATATATATATATATATATATATATGTATATTGGTATATAAATACATATTATATATATACATATATACATATATATATTCATAATTATATATATGTGCATATATGTATATACATGTGTATGTATATATTTGTACATGTACTCTACATCTCTTAGACTTTGGTTATTATACAAGGTCTTCCTAAAGTCGGGGCACATAGGAAATGTCACTTTTAATTTGATGAGAACAGCCGTTTCCCCGAAGACTGCGTTGTTCAGCGACGAGGCTTTCTTTAATGCAAGTGGTGAGGTTAACCGACAGAATGTTCGATACCGGTCGCAAAACAAACCGCACTGCGAGAAAAGCTCGCGTGTTAGGGCAATTTTTTGTCGATTATCATGTAATTGGTGAGAATTACCCCGTATGTTGAGAGACCAGTTAATGCCCCAACTTGAAAGGCTAGATAAAGGACTCCCTGAGTGGGTTCAACAGGATGGTGCCCCTGCCCATTTCGCCACAGTGGCAAGAGATTGACTGAATGACGATTCCTCTGGAAGCCTTTGTCATGTGGAATGGTTTCCACGTTCACCAGACCTTAGCCCCTTGACTTCTTTTTCTGGGAGTATTCTATGGGAGAAGGTGTGCTCAATAAAAATTAAAGATACGGGACACCTGAGGCAACGCATCATAAATGAACGTGCTCATACTGGCGGAAATGTGGAGTTGATGTATCGACTTCATGTGAATCTCGCAAGACGAATCGAACTTTGATCACAAATGGTGAAAATCACATGGAAGATGTTATTTATCGATATTTTAATTAAATAAAATGTATAAATTTTTAGTTTTCTGTAAAAGAAAACTATTGAGATGGCTTTGTCTGTCCGTCCGTACTTTTTTCTGTCCTCCCTCCGATCTTAAAAACTACTGAAGCTAGAGGGCTGCAAACTGGTATGTTGAAAATCCACCCTCCAAACATCAGACATAACAAATTACATCCCTCTAGTCTAAGTAGTTTTTATTTTATTTAAGGTTAAAGTTAGTCATGATCGTGCGTCTGGCAACGCTATTGGACAGGCCACCACCGGGCCATGGCTGAAAGTTTCATGGGCCGCGGCTCATACAGCATTATACCGAGACCACTGAAAGATAAACCTATGTTCGGTGGCCTTGATTACACACTGCACAGAAAACTCATTGCGCCGTAGGAACTTCGGGGCATTTTTCACTTGTTTACTTATTCTTATTGAAAACTAATGATATTTCTTGTGTCCAGACTTTAGGGACACCCTGTATAGTGCTGTTAACTCCACGCCACTTCCCCAAGTGATGGAAGTGCCCATCTATGCAGAACGAGTATGGCACATTTATCAGTCACATTGCCAATACTGACCTGGCCCTAGGCTCCTAAATTTCGCTAACCGGAGGAGCCAATATGCAGGAAAAGTCATGTATATTTTGGAGACGAACTTCTCATCCTTACACTTTTCAGATGCTGTTGAATAATAATTCACCTTAACACTTGTCGAGAATCTGGAGTTCTGAAGTCATTTCGGCATAAAATAGAAGGATATCATACTTATAATGTATAGAAATAGGAATCATAGCGATTGAAAAACTGTTTACTTAATTATATTACAAAATGGCGCCTAAAAACGTAAATAAACTACAAATGGGATCTCAAATCTTGCATGTAATGCGGCGTTTTGAATAACAACCTTTGGTTGCGCTCTCTCTCTCTCTCTCTCTCTCTCTCTCTCTCTCTCTCTCTCTCTCTCTCTCTCTCTCTCTCTCTCTCTATATATATATATATATATATATATATATATATATATATATATATATATATATATATATATATATATATATATATATATATAATATATATATATATGATATATATATATATATGTGTGAGTGTGTGTATGTGTATGTATTATCTATATATATATATGTGTGTGTGTGTGTGTGTGTATTATAAACTTTAGCTTTTCATGCTGAACAATTCTGTTTCGGTAGATACTTTATTTTTTAGCCGTAGAGTAAACTGACATCTTTCAGACATTGACCTTCCTTACTAAACTACAAAGATTTATTATAGATTTTAGTCCTTTTCTGTTTGTGACTGCAGTTGATCTTCTGTTGCATTAACTGACACTTCCGTGGTTAGAAACTTTATGAAGCTCTTTAGAAATGCTGAAACACTTTTCAGTATTCCATTAGGATTTTTTTTTTTTTGCCTCGTACGAGCGTATGTTAAGGTTCTAGAAATTTCAGCAGTTTGTGAAATAGCTGGAGTTTACGATTTTCATTTCAGTTTTCCATTCTGCTGACTGTATTTTGCTTAATCAACTTCGCAAGTTGCCACCTCACAAGTGCATGGCGCTTACAGAGAGATTTCTTGAAATTCCTATGAGCTCAGCCATAAATATATCAGTAACTTTTCGTCCTGTGTAAAGGTAAATCTAAGAGAAAAAAAAAACACAAGTTAACAAAGTAACTGAAATGCCTCTGAACGGCCGAAGGGTCGGCCATCCAACTGCCAAGCCAGGACCCAATATATCAAGAACTAGCCCGACCCCGGAGCCATGCCACTAAGTCACTTCCTAGCTAGACATGATATGGGTAAGTTCCAGGGGGAAAGTTGTATGTATGATAATGACTCTCTCTCTCTCTCTCTCTCTCTCTCTCTCTCTCTCTCCCCGAGATCTTGCGACAGAGAACGTGACTGATGATCGTATTTTGTATGCAAAGCTATTCGTGTCAGGATGTGGTAGCCCCTGAGGATACCATTCCTCTTGTTAGTTACATGTGAATGATAATGGCGACATTCTACGTTTGCCACGTTAAAGAGCTGGAATTTTTAGATGAACTCATTATCATCGTTGCAAAATGTTCGTTGCATGTGAATAGCTCCTGCGTTATCCATATGTGCTTTGAAATGATTCTGTGGGTTTCGTTAACATCATTATGTTCTTGCATAAGGTTCTGGTTGTATTAGGCAATAAATCTTCATCACTTCCTCGCTTCTTTTGAAAACATGTCCACCGGCTATAAAATATTTCAGTAGTCCGATCTAAGGATTTTTTTTGCTCTTTGTTTTATATGACACGTACAGAAAATATAAAAACGGCTTATTCCACTTATTTGTTTTCCTATTTCACCATCGTATATAATATGTCAGTTTTTTTTAGCATACCAATTATACGCAGAGTTAACCAAAGCTTTTGCAGACCACAACACAGGTAACCTGAGGACTGACTGCCACCATTGCATATTCGTAATATGTTTGATGCTAAATCGAAGAAAACTTAAATCAGACCTCTCCAAATTCCAGTCTTCTGAACCCAACGCTAAAGTATTCATTCTAATCATCCTGTTAAATTGAATTCTTTCTATGATTTTAGTTTTCTGTAAAAGAAAACTATTGAGATGGCTATTTGTCTGTCCGTCCGCATTTTTTCTGTCCGCCCTCAGATCTTAAAAATTACTGAGGCTGGAGGGCTGCAAATTGATATGTTGATCATCCGCCCTCCAATCATCAAACTTACCAAATTGTAGCCCTCTAGCCTCAGTAGTTTTTATTTTATTTAAGGTTAAAGTTAGCCATGATCGTGCGTCTGGCACCTCTAAAGGTAACAACACAGACCACCACCGGCGCGTGACTGAAAGTTTCATGGGCCACGGGTTACAGTTTAATGGGCGGTGACTGATAGTTTCATAGGGCATTATACGCTGTACAAAAAACTCGATTGCGCCGAAAGAAACTTCGGTGCATTTTTTACTTGTTTACTTTCGTTTTCCACCACCTGCATTATCCTCTTTAGAGGAAGGTGTTACCCCTCTGGTTTTGAGCTAGCATATTTTTGGGATTAGGTTCCTAGCCCCATACCCTGCCTCATGGATGTGCAAGGGACAGTTGTGCCGAAAGTGTCGTTTTTTGGTAGTGTCCCATCCAATTATTGGCCAGACCCTTCATGGCTTAATTTTGCTGATCGAACGACCAAATTATTGTGTCGGCTTATTTAATATCTTCATTAACTAGAGTTATGCGAGAAGTCAGAAAAAGAACATTAATGAAGGCGTAAAGTTGTGTTGGAAGAAAATGCATCATAAATGGATTGTGGAATGGTTGATGTTTACATATGATATAATGTTGATAGAGTTATTTCTTAGTGCTTGTAATATTTCTTAGTGCTTGTAATATTTACCTAATGGATGTGGAATTAGTAGGATTGATATTATGCTGGAAAATGGATACCAGGACGATAAACCCGTGAAGGTGGACATGAATGGCAGAAGAATGGATATAATATTCATATTTTTTATTCGAAAATGTATGGGGCTTCAAGCTGGATTTCTGTAACACGTAATACTGAATTTTCAGTTTTGATTTCGGCTTTATATAAGTTTAAACTGATATTTATTGATGTTCAAGGCAAAAAAATAAATTCTACGGTAAATTATTTAAGGTAATGATGCCTCCTTTTCGTTGATAAGATCAATGTAAAATGAGTGAGCGATATACGTTCGTTTTGTTTTTATTCATCCTTTTTAGTTTTCTGTAAAAGAAAACTATTGAGATGGCTCTTTGTCTGTCCGTCCGCACTTTTTCTGTCCGCCCTCTGATCTTAAAAACCACTTCTTCTTCAGCAAAATTCCTGGGTAACTACCCAGTTATTCCGCTCTATTCGCTTTCTTTCATTACTTACATAATATTTTCTTTAATTCAATTTGTACAGTCCGATGGATTATTCTCTTCATTTTCCTTTCCTTCGTTCGTAAGGGGAATTTATGTTATGTCGGACGTTCTTCATGCAAGATAGCCCTGAAGAGGATCATGAAACTTTTTCATTGCATCTCTGTGCTCATGGTTTGCATTTTTTTTTCTTTTGTTCGATACTAGTTAATAATTAATTTTGTATAAATTTTGTAGTTTATTCATTAGTTCTGCAAAAAGCTCCACCACTTCAATATTGCAAATGAAAACCATTTTCCTACGAACTCCTTTTTTATATCTATTTTACGTTATTAGATTGATTCAAATTCTTTATAATCCCTAGGATTAAAGGTCATTACCTATTATATTGCACCCAACCGATTCTGAACTGTTAAAAATGGTGTTATTTAAAGCACTGGTTTCTGATAACACCTTTCGGGTGGATTGTAAATTAAAAGATACTGGACTCAGGGAAAGATTATATTTTTATGAGTTGTTCAACCATTAACGGAACATGCTTAGAGAATGAAGTAAAGCAAATGGAATAGATATACCAATGTATATTGACGGAGGAACCACTATCACATGTCTTTAAAGCTGATATCGTTATACGGTAGATGGAATGTTATCACTTTTTCAGGTACACCTGGAACATTTCTTCATAGAATATTAAGTTTGAAGTCCCAAAATTATATTCTACGACACAGAGTGAAAGGTAATGGAACCCTGCCTGAGTTTACATGTTCAATTTCTGAGCTCCTATGAATTCAAAGCATCTTTGAAAGAAGATAAAGAATTTAAGGACACAAAGGGGGAGCAGCAAGTTGTATTAAGGCGCTTGATATTTAGTTCTAGATCTCAACAAAATGTTATGTAATACAGAAGAAGGAGACATTATCCAGTGTAAACTGAGAGGGCGATATTTTACTTCTACTCTCTCTTTTTTTTAATTCCCATGTAACTTTCAACTCATCCGTGTCGTTATTCGTGTTTTTTCATCATCACTTTAATGCTTTCCTTTATTTCATCTTCTTCGAAAGAAGGCAGTTCAGTTTTCTCTTCATCTTCCTCTCCTTTGACTTTTACGAGCCTTGCATTTTTCCACCGTCGTTCGTAGGGGCATTTGTTTTATGACGGCACTGACCATGCAGCAGCAGCAGCAGCAGTCGCAGCAGCCATGCAGAATTGCCCTGAGGAGGATCATGAAACGTTCTTTATTATATCTCTATAGTGGTAGTTTCCATTTTTTCTTTTTTATTTTACATGTATATGGATAGTGTTATTTGATTTGGATCTAGGTGCCAGTTCATCTTGCGTACATTTTTGCAACAAGGACCCTTCTGTTTTTTAGCCTGAAAAGGTTATATATCACAGCACATATGAAAAGGTCAAACATGTTTAGCTTATCGTGTATTTTATTTGGTACTTTTGTGAAATCAAACGCAACTTTAGCGTTATGAACAAGGATGATTTTGATCCTTTTTGTCCTTATCTTTATATCTTTTATGTTACTGAACTGTCGTGAACTCTTCAATCACGAAGTCTAAAGAACTATAGCTGTCAAACTGCACAGAGCAAACAGTAGATTCTAAACCAGGGTCTCATTTTAAGCGTCGTCTTGTGGACAGCTCCTACTGGGTGAGATGCAAATGAAAAGGTTTGGGAATTCTGGACACTAGTTCGTGCTGCCTAAATCAGAACTAGTAAATGTCAGCATCTTCGTAGGAAGTAATCAGTTAGCAAAATAAGTAATTGACATAACCATTCAGTCTACCTCTTTGAATTCAGCCCTACGTGCTTTGATGTGTTAATAATTTTACTCAGTATATGTTTATCTTACTTTTATTTTTTATTGTTATTTTTTTTCATTGACGTGCAGAATATTCCCTCCATGCTTTAGTCTCTGTTTTCTTTCCAGTATTTTTTCTTAGTTTACTGAGAGCATTACCAACTTCCCGCATTTATTTTTCATTAGCTGAAGCCACTGAGAAAGCTCAAATTGAAACGACAAGGTGCCAAGTACTTTCGTGTATTTTAACACATCTTTGGGGCACAAAGTAATACAGAGCACAAAACGAGTGAGCAAGGAGGCCCTCACAAAAGCAAAATAAAAAAAAAATTAAAATATGTACAATTAGGCCATTACAAACAGAAACAATGTTCGTCCAGACCACTTAACTACTTAACACCTAAAAAAGTCAAAACAAGGAAAGGAATTGCCTAATGACCACATTATATACAGAAATGCGGTCATTAGGCAATTCCTTTCCTTGGCTGCAATATTTTTTGTATATCCTGGACCATGCTAAACAACTTACTTATCTTGTTTTTGAGATGCGTTTTTATCTTCTGAATTGCTCATGAGTGAATATGATATTGATATCATTGTAGTAACAAGTTCATAATCTTCAATAAACAGAAGGGTTCAATATACTGCATTTAGTTATTGGCCGTTGATACCTGTTACCTTCTGACAAGAGACAGAACAAATATAAATGGCATGAACTGTTTTGAAAGTTTAATGGAATAGCCATGTTCCTCTTGCGTATTCCTGGACCTCTAGTGCATTGTACGAGTAAATGAAATATGCAAAACAATCCTTAGTAATTAAAGAACACTGGCTTGTCCAATAAACTAGTTCTAGGTCAGGGGCCTAGAAAACTAAATGTGCTGTTCCCATACAAAGAGTTTGGACTGAAATGTGTTTTGTTTATGAACAAATGTTTGGAATTGTCATTTCTTGACTGCACAGAAAAGGGCTTTAGTATGCAAAATTCGGATAAAGGTTTAAATTTCTTTGATTATTTAAGTAACAAATATGACATGATGTAGTTTCAAGAAAATTGAAAATGTTCGATTTTGCTTCTAGAGCATCTTGGAAATGGCAAGTTACAATTTATGAATATATATATATATATATATATATATATATATATATATATATATATATATATATATAATATATATATACACATATATATTACATATGTATATATATACAGGGTGTTTTGAAATTAGAGCCCACCCCTGTACAGCATAAACTAAAATTGTTATGGACAAAAACAAAAGCAATTCAGAACAGGTGTTTATTTAAGTTTCTCTCTGAGTATTTAATGTTGTGTGTGGCCTCCATCTGCCTGTACCACAGCCTGCATTCTTGAGGGTATGATTTCAGCAAATCACAAAAAGCTGAGACTCAAACTCCATTTCCCTGAGCACTTCGGTCACCTCTCTTCGCAGGTCGTCAAGGCTTGGTATACCATCATAGTTCACTGTGCACGCTTCAGCACGATCCTTTAAGATACTACCAATGTTTTCACACATTAAGGTCAGGGGAGCTACCTGGAAATTCACTTGACGAGAAGAAATGGATACCACTGTTTTGAAGCAGCTCCTGTGTCTGAAGAACCTTGAAACATGGTGCCTTATCATGCAAAAATGTGACTTCTTCAACAGATAACACATTTTCAGGATCTTTGAGAAAGGAAATACTCCACCAGTAAAGCACAGTTTCTCTGAAGTATTCACCATTCCATGACTGTCCTTTTCTTTGATGATCCACATTAACCGTTTGGCTGTGAAACAGAAAAAATTCCCAAACATTCAGGAAATTTCACAACTTGGTGATAGTGCACGTCATTGCTGATATCATCCAGCCCAAATGATGTCATTTTTATGATTTGGTTTCCTGACTGTGTAAATGAAGAATTCATCTGATGCGGTAACATGGAGAAAGTCAGCTTCATCCCAATCTTTAAGAAATGAACCACAAAACCATGCACGGTCTTCCCTCTGTTGCTGAGCGATGGGCTTGCTGATAACATGAAATGGCTTGATACCAGATTTTTCAACTCACGATATACAGTACTATAACCTCTCTTCTTTCCCCATTTTATTTCTAGTTCAAGCGTCAATTTACGTAAAGACTTTCTTGGTCTACCCACTGCCTCAGCTATGATATCTTTTGACTCCTGAGAAAGGACTTCCAGGCCTTCAAAGATTCTCACTCTTTTGCGATGACAGTCATATGGATTTTTGTTCCAGTTTCTTTTAACAAAGGATTCATCTTTTTTAATGTATTTAGCTATCCAAGAATGTGAAATGAATGATGCGCCAGCATCCCTGGCCTCCCTGAAGGTTACAGCCCATACTAGGTCAATCCACCTGATTTCCTCCGAGTCGTTAGCCATGGCTGTAGCTAACTCCGTCGCTCAGTCTGAAAATACAAGAAATGTAAAATGAAAAATAGCTTATCAGAAACTTAAAATAATGTACTTGGAGATAGGCTAAAGCAGAAAACTTCATAACCTTCCATTTGTTCTGTGGAGGGGGCCTCTAATTTCAAAACACCTGGTAATACATATATATATATATATATATATATATATATATATATATATATATATATATATATATATATATATATATATATATATATAAAGTATACCTTAGTTTAACCAGACCACTGAGCTGATTAACAGCTCTCGTAGGGCTATAAGGATTAGATTTATTTTACGTGGCTAAGAACCAATTGGTTACCTAGCAACGGGACCTACAACTTATTGTGGAATCTGAACCACATTATAGTGAGAAATGAATTTCTATCAGCAGAAATAAATTCCTCTTATTCTTCATTGGCCGGTAGGAATTCAAACTCGCGGCCAGAAGTGCTAGCTGAGAACGGAACCCACTAGCCCAACGAGGAACTATATATATATATATATATATATATATATATATATATACGAGTCAAGGTGAGTGAAAACCGGGACTTTGAACAAGTACGTTCGTAGTTTATTCTACATTTTGAAGTTCACACTGAATACAAAAGGAGCTGACAGAGATTTATATACGAAAACAGAAGGTGGGGGCAGGATAATAGTTTGTTAATCTGGGCTGCATGTTCTTTAAACAAAAGAGACAGGGACAAAGGATCAAGGATAATCCAGGGTGGAGATTAACATTCCTGGTGGAACTAGCTTCAATGAGGACAGTCTCTATAAAAAAAAATAGAAGATTTCTTTCCTGATGGTCGTTGACCATGTAGATAACCGTTGACTTATCCCAGTTCATCCCATGGCCCGTCTCAAGCCAGTGATCCACAATGCAATTATTTGATAAGCCTCTTGAAATGGCATAATTTTGGTGGGAGCTTCTTGCTTTTAGTCCGTTTGATGTTTGACCAATATAAATCTTATTACATTCTTTACAAGGAATACTGTATTCAATATTGTTTGAATTGGGTGTGCTATTCTTAATTAGTATATTTCTCAAAATTTTATTATATTTAAATACTAAGTTGATATCAATAGTTTGTAAAATGGGCACTGCAGGAATGAAATTAGGTGAACAGAGAATACTCTTAAGACACATTATAATCCAACCAGTGTTAACAACGAACTTAAGAATATTCTGTTTACTATATTTTTAAATATATTTGGGTACTTGCATAACTGTGGATTTGTTTCTCCAGTGTCAGTAAGCGAAACACGCACAGAATGGGAACAGGAATCGTTACTGTGACCTTTGAAAATTAAAGTTGTTTATCTTCCGAAAAATATATTTGATTCAGTGATTTGTTATGGCGATTATATTTAGAGAGCTTGTTCACATTACAGTAACAATGAAAATTATGTAACTTGAATCCGA
This sequence comes from Macrobrachium rosenbergii, assembly GCF_040412425.1. NCBI lineage: Eukaryota > Metazoa > Arthropoda > Malacostraca > Decapoda > Palaemonidae > Macrobrachium > Macrobrachium rosenbergii. The sequence continues at coordinate 66,443,313 of NC_089748.1, forward strand.
AGGTTTTGTTTATGTGCACAGCGAAAATAATGGTATAAATTACCCATGCGGAGTAAATCTCAAACCAGAAAGTATATAATCGTAGAAATAACTCGTAGGAGAGTCAGAATCTATAATAATAAAATCTGAGTGGATGTTGTTTATCCTTCCCCGAGTGACAGTAGGGGAGATAGACACAGCCACGCACCCTCTGCAAATTGGTTTGTCTTCCCTGGGTGGGGGCGGGGTAGGTAGAGGAACAGGAGGGTAGGGGAAACATCCACCCTCCTTCTGCAAACCTGTTTGTTCGCCCCAGGTGGGGGCGGAGCAGGTAGGGGATCGGGAGGGTAGGGGATACAGCAGCGCCAGGTTCCAGCGCACGTAGCGTGGGCCAACAAGCTCGTGAAATATTGATTTAGAAAAGTTTTAGAATAACTGTTGACATATTGTCTAAATACTAAAGATGATTGAATGCACACTTTATGTGATTACTTAGACAAAGCAACAAACAGACTAGTCAGCTCTCAGACACATGCCCTGGGTGAGATGGATCCTGGTGTTATCCTTCACTTTCCGCTTCTTTGACGGCAACGTCTACCGTTTTTTTTTTTTATGTTGGTTGACGTTGGGACTTACAGTGGGAGTGGGGATAACCAATCCAAGTTCTAAGAAGGACTGAAGAAGATGTATGAGGCGGAAAAGAGCGTGTTTTTGTTATTAGTGGTGACAGACATAAATATCTTAAAATACCAAATCTTAATCTTGCGCTCATTTGCAAAGAAGTTGAAATTTAATTCCTCATAACTAATGGAGTTTCGCTGCCTCACCGATTTCTTGGTATTCATCAAATTCTTTTGCTTGTGAACGTCATTAAATTTCTTTCATTTCTGTTCAGCAGCAGCCTATGCCCTTCAGACTACGCTTTGTTACTGATAATTAGCCTCTCATTCTTCCGCTTAAGAGCACACCTCATTCAAGGTTTGTGAACAGTGCCGAGGATGATTTGTCTCACATCTATTTAAGCCAGCTGTCTTATAATATTCCCTCAAACCTACTCTTGAATTGATCCATTGGGCAGCTTTCGTGTTTACAGTACTTTTTCCAAATGCCCTCCATCCCTTCCTGACAACCGAGACTTTTATGTGAAGTGTTGTTTCTTGTTTACAGTTTTGAGTGAAGGAGGTAACAACTCTGTGTAGCTCGAGGTTTCTTGGACTGATTTTTTCTTTGATTTTTATGCATTTATCTTTTGCCTTGTGATCTTGGAGAATGCTTTCGTTCATTTTCGGAAGACTATTATCATTTTGAACAAATCTGAACCGAATTGCTTACTATGGAGTATTAATAATTTTTCTTCGGAGCAGCTAGTCTATCTGTAAGTCGAATTTACTTGACCTAGTGTGTTGAGTGACTACATTTTCCGATGGTAGGTTTCAAATCTTCTGAAGGCATGATACTACGCATCCCGATCACTACGAACAGATCAAAGCTACTTACTACAAATGAAAAATTGTTCAAATGGACCAAAATTGCATCTCATCATATTTTCGAGGAGATATGATTATCCATCCAGCATAAAATTCTCACCGGTTTTTCGTGGCCAAATTTTGTTTACCGCTAACTCACTCAAGGGTATGATTGATCTAGTAAGAAAATCATGACCGAGAATTTTTATACCCCGATATCTTAGAGGAATTTGTTTATCGGAAAAGCCCTTATTTTCGCACCTCCCATACAGAATTTGTCGACGATCCGAAATATATTGATCCACCAACCCTCATTAATTCAATTTGTCATTATGGTGTCGCATTATGCGGGTTTGCTTACGTTTTATGGGAGCCAATATTACGTCTCATAAAATAAGACGACCGAGGTTTACTGAGCTATTATCCGGAGCTTCTTCTCCGGCTGTCTCTCTCTCTCTCTCTCTCTCTCTCTCTCTCTCTCTCTCTCTCTCTCTTTATCTAATTTATCCATCTATCTATCATGCTTTCTTTCGGGTAATTATATTTTGATACCTTTATTACTATCACCCTCAGAGTACCTGCAACAATAATTATTATTACGAGAACAATGAAAATATCGCACAAATTACTAGTACTCATGACTCTTGCTTCTTTTAAGTGTATATTACATGATAGTAAATCTAATTTTCAACTTTAATTTGCGAAACTAAATTGATTTCCAACTCAAAAGAGTTGAAGTAAGGACTCACAAATGCAATATATGTTTTTCTATGACATACCTTTATGATACAGTTGTATATTGCGATATTTTCTTGTCTCCTTTTTTGCGTTAATCTTAAATCATACTTCAAGTGATAACAAGTTCTATAATAATAATAATAATAATAATAATAATAATAATAATAACTTCTACTTAGCCAGTTATGTTTTTGGCTTGTTTATTCCTCTGTTCTTTTTCTGCTGGCTTTAGCAGATTTGGTATAACGATCCATTGTGTGACGCCCGCTCAGATGAGTTATTTGTGGTGGGCATTAATAAGATTTAATGATCGTTACCCATATAAGCCAACCACATTTTCAAGTAATTATCTAAAGGGTTCACATATAGAAGAAGTTCTTCCAGAGAAGTTAAGATTGGCAGCTGTGCACTCTGAGTGACTCGACCAGGTGGTAGATTATAGTAACAATAAGAACAAAACGAAATGATCCAGCATTCTGAATTTAGTAACTGAATCTGATAATAGCCGGAAGTGCATGCATTCAGTGTTACAAATTTGTCTTTTGTACGCTCTCTCCTGAATGCTCTTGTTACCAGCGGTGTGGCTGCTTTATTTGTATCAAAGCTGTTCTTACCACTCTCCTCCCATTTGTTTCTTCTGAAATTATAAGTTTATTATCTTTCCTCTTAATCAAGGCAACCCTCGATCAGTTGAAACAAGCTCTTTAGTTATTGTTCAATATTCTGTTCCATAAGGCAATCCTCGGTCAGTTGAAGCAATCTGCTCAATTATTGTTCAATGTTCTATTCCATAAGATCTTTGGGCCTTTATTTTGCTCTGTATTAAAATGAGTGACTGTAAGGGTACAAAAACAACTGTAATCGGAAAGAGGCCCGATTTATATATAAGTGTTCCAAAGGGACTTGCAACGCTGCTTTTTTTCAGCTTATATACCTAGAGCCACATAATATAGGTATGGCATATAACATTAGCAATGTTTATCTTGATGAATAAAAAAAACTGATATACATTTTCTCCAGAAGATGTCATTTTGATTCTAAATAAGAATATCTTCATTATATAGTTTCTTTTTTCAGTAGATAATCTACCTTATTTTTCATGCAACACAAAAATGAAAGGAGCATGGGTAGGAAACCTTTATTGAAATATAAAAGCACAGTGACACAATGATAACCAGTGTAATCTGTTGGTCAGTAAGAAAATATTAGGACTTAAGAGGATTCAACTGCTCGCAGTTTAACCAAACTACATCTGTATTTTTTCCTTTTATGTCGAGGAGGCTTTAATTCATAAATGGTGGTCTGAAAAAATGTGTTGAAATATGCATATATTTTTCATCATTTAAGGTTTCTTGAAAACAAGTTGAAGAAAAACCTGTCATTCTATGAAGACCTCATATTAAGTAATAGCCTTTAGAATAAACAAAATAAAATTAGTCACAGACCCAGTCTTATCTCTGTTGTTACCTTTGTCATCATCAAGTGAAAAGAACAAAATTTTTTACGCAAATTAGGTAAAGCAGATTCGTAGCTATGATTCTTTTGTGCTTTGTTTTCCGTCGCAAATATCAATTTTCAGGTTTTATTTTATTTTATTTTATTTCGGTTCTCTTCAAAACCTCTCTTTATTCTGACAGGTACAGGTGCCTTTCCTTGATCTGCAGAATCACGATTTAGAACGCCTTCTTTGTTATCTGACGATGTATCTATGTTATAGGAACTCGATTAAGAGGATTGAACAATATTTCGTGTTCACATATTTATAGTCATATTTTCTTAGTTAATGTTCGTGCTAAAGGAACGAGGTAAAAGTCCTAACATAAAACGGAAACACCAATTCGAGGTGGTATAAAATAACTTACCTCCCAGTCGTCCTATCTTTAAATCACAAAACAATAATATTCCCTTGTTGGAATACAGAATAAAGCAACCTACCCAATGGCCAAATTGTGTAATTTATGAACAACAATTAACTAGGTCCGCAGTAAAATTTCTGCTGAAGAATACTTTTAAAATGTAAAGGTGAACGATCATTGTATTTTAGTAGGCACTGTTTAACCTACCTCTGCAATTCTCACTGCACTTTCAGTTACCGGCAAACATAAAACATATGCCGTCACCTTTTTTTTATGTTTCTGTAACTGAAAGAACTTGTCTCTATTGAACAATTTCCCAGAGAAATACTGCAAAGAGAATTGGAAATGTCACGTAACCTCTCTTATTTCCGGAATTCGTGTCTTAGTACCTTCGTAATATTCATTTTGTTCAGTTTAAACTTTCGCATTATTTATGTATTTTTCTTTGGGCTAATATAACAAGGGTATAAGCAGATAAAACATTGGCATCAAAGTTAATTTATTTTTTTTATATTTTTCTTTTAAGAGAAGATTGTAATTGTATTTGGTACATTTGATTGTTTTTATATATACCAAGAACAACTTAATTGTTTCATCATATCCGAAACAATGAAATAAAGTACTGTGGCTGCATATATGTTCTGATATGAACGTTTATTTCTAAATATTTTTTTGTCTTTCAGAGCCATGTACAAAGTTTTGAAAGTCGTAAAATTTTCCAAATGGAACCAATGCTCGTCAACTGTTACTTCTAAAATAATAACCAGGTATGAGCGAACAATAGCGCGTGTCATACTAGCACTTTTATTATGTTATCGTATTTTTAATAGAATTAGATACTGAATTGCCTTTTATATGTAATTTTGCGTTGTTGTCCCATCTGAGAGGTACTTTACACGTATGACGTCAAAATTAATTTTCTCCAGGGACCAGATGTTATTAGGAATTAGTTAACGTTTTGTAATGTATCTAATAATAAAAAAAATATTTTTTTGTGATAAATACTTATCTGATAACTGGCTGCAGTTTCTCAGTAATGTCCACATGAGTAGTCAGCTACCCTTTCCAGAATTATTTTTTCTTTTTCAGCGTATACCTTATGAGGACTCGGCACACCTGTTTGTCTAATTTTCCTTGCAAGTTAAAAATTCTCTTTCACGCGCCTTATTGTAGTATTTTGTGAATTATATGTTAACTTAATTTTCCACACAAATTGCCTTTATCAATTCAAAACTACACAGACACACCCTGAGTTCTGCTTTTGCGGAAATGGAAATGGATATCCTCTTTGGCGACAACAGTAATTTTTTTGTTTTATAAATATGGACATACAGAACTAAGAACGTATAATAGTATGAATATATTAAGTTGGAAAGTAAAAAAAAGTGCTTCCAGAAGTCGGCGATGAACATTGCTCATGACTTCACAAAAATGTTTCCCCCAACATTTTCTTTCTTCTTAAGATATCATAGACCCACCTTTCCTGTTTCACAGGTATTTTCCTCTTTTCATTCTCACCAAAGGGCATTTCGTCAATAATTCTGCCGGCTACCCTAACACCAATGTCACTCCCTGAATACAAGGCTTCTATCAACATCATCAGCATTTTGTTCAATTTTTCAATTCTCATTGATCTCTTCTTGGTCTTCTTGTAACTTCATTTTCTAGACTTGAGTATTTACAGATTTTATTTTGCGTTCTTCATCTCGTCCTTGGGATTTGTATTTATGTATCGTAAGTTTGCTTTAACGTATCCAAGGTCTCATCTGATACCCGAGCATGCAGTCTTGTTATCCTATATTCCAATACTTTTATTTCCACTAGGTTGGTATGCATCACTGGTATGAAACTAGCTCACATTCGTTGTCTGCTTCTTCTTAAAAGTTGTTTCCAGAACTGCAAATCTTTTTTGACTTTCAGTTGCTGGAGCTTCTTGATGTTCATATTCTCTCTAGGTATTCTGTCAAAACTTTTGTTGGTAGCTTTAGTTTTAGAATTAGTGTGGCAATGACAGTTGTTGATCACTAACGACATCCTCTGATAAATCACACCAAATTTTCGTTTGCAGTCTCTCCCAGGCCTTACCCATTATATCCTTCACACTTTCATTCTTCCCGCCAAAGTTTACATTCATACTGCCTGCAACAACTTTCATATAGTTGTATGGTTTAACACCTGCACGTTCTGGACTTCCATACAAAATTCATCTGTTTTATATCTTAAGAAACCAATTTCATATTTTACTTATTGGGGCGTGAGGTGATACGTATAACAAACGTTATGAACCGGGCCAACTGCCTTACTTCAGTAGGAAAGAACCCTATCGATGCGTTTGATTTCTCTCTCCCTCTCTCCACACACACACACACACACACACACACACACACACACACACACACACATATATATATATATATATATATATATATATATATATATATATATATATATATATATATATAGTATATATATATATATATATTAATATACATATATTAACTTTATCACTTACACAGTTGTTCTGTGCATTAATACGATTACTAACAGGACCTCATTTAAACTGGTTGGTATCTAGCGGATAATTTGCATTGTATTTTCATATTCTAGGGTAAATTTACCGAGATTATGTGTTTTCTGTAAGAAAAAAATTAAAATTCGATGAACGAAATCTAAAGAAAACTGTATCTTCACTTTTCTTGCCGAGTGTACACCTGGGTCGAGTGAGGAAATTGGGTTACACTTCCTTTCCCAAGGGAAGAACTGCGCAACCACCGGGGTTCGAACCGCGGACCTTCCGATGAGGAAAAACTGTAAACATCACAGCAAATATATTCTAGAAAATGGAGGCCAAAGATAGTATACCTTTGGAAATGTTCGCTTTTAGGAATTTATTTTCAGGTGAATTTCTACGAAATGATGATTTATCATTTATAAGTAATGTTGACTACAATGGCCTTATTTTCCTACTTTTATACTTGCTTTCTATAATGAAAATAGAATCTGAAGATTAATGAAGTAAGTAAACAGAAATTCTGTTAGACAAGGGGTCAAAAAACCCTTTGCAAAGAAGAAAGAATTTGTAGTTAGTGCAGATAATGGTGAACAGGTACTCAAGCCTGTTAGTCTAAAAGCCAGAACAATTGCACTACTCCGAGTAAGTATGGTTTTCCTTAAAAAGAAAAAAAGATATAAAACTACATCCAATTGCATTTTGTTTCTTTACTTACGATTTTTGTCTTTGCTTGAAGCACATTCAATTAATTCTCTATCTAAATCTAAGAAATATCTTAATGGTTACGATATACAGAAAAACGTACCTACTCGATGCGCAATAAAAAAAAACCCTAGATCCAAAGGAACTAAATGTCATGTACAGAGATAATTTACTAAGGGATAGCCTGACACAGACTATGCAAGACATTCAAGAGCAGAATAAGATGTTGGAACTCTGGAATTCTTTCAAGAATATTGGCAACGGATTTACAACTCTATCGAGACCCGGATTGTCCAATATGGTCCCATACCTCCTTCACCTGACTGTCGAAATAATTATCACCAATCCTATTATTTGCCAGTATGTCTTCCAAATAGGTCAATATCTTGAATTTCCTGTACTTTAGATATGGATTGCCAGGAACAGAACATAAACATTGATAACTTTAATAAATAAAATAAATACCAGTACCCAGAGATCGAGTCCCATACCCCCAGCATTTGGTTCCCATACCCCCGGTTAAGAATCCCTGCTTTAGGCAATTGCACTTTTCAAATAAAATTCCCATTACGTAAGTTATTTATAGCTTAATCGACATTATTCTGCGGTTGAATAATTAAAAGAAAAAAAAATTAATTGTGAAATTAGCGAGAAACCGTACTGTATATATTATAAGTATACATATATATAAATATATATATATATATATTATATATATATATATATATATATATATATATATATATATATATATATATATGTGTGTGTGTGTGTGTGTGTGTGTATGTATATTTATATTTATATTTATGTATACACACACACACACACACACACATATATATATATATATATATATATATATATATATATATATATATATATATATATATATATGTATATATATGTATATATATATATATTTAGTCACGAATACTAAGGTACAGATACCGTTATTATCACTACACCTTAGAAATGACTTACCCCATAAGGGAATTCTAAAAGACAAGTGCTTCTGTACAACCAAGATCTGAACTTGGGCCTTTAGTTCAGAAACAACGATAACCAGTCAACTAAGAAAGAAATAAGATTCGTTTTCCCCTGATCCATGATCTTGATGTTACAGACGTCAAATATGAAAATCGGATCATTTCATAACTCGCATCATTTCCTTCTGCTTCTAGCACAAGGGAAGAATATATGTAACGAAAATAAATGGATTCTCTTCCAGAAGAATGCAAACCACTCTCCCTGAGCACGGTCTCAATTTTGCGAGGAGGCATTCGACGTCAACTGGAATTTCCCATTTGTAGAACGCTTTCATTTCCTTTCTCCAGCGAAGCAATTGACCTGCTCGAAAGCAAAAAGAAGGAAAGGAATTTTTCGAGAGGAGAGGTTTCGTTAATGCAAGTAAAATCTTTGTGAATGTCTCTGATTTGAAATGGCCTAAAAAAAAAAAAGTCTCGATTTCTGCTCTCCCTTTTTTTATTATTTTTCATAAATAGGAAACACGTATTGAACTAAATAAAGACACGAGTAATGACTGATATCATTGGTTCCAGTTCAGTGATCTGTAATACTAGCCCAGGTTGTCAAGAGCTGAGACAACTACTGTATGTATCGCATTCAAAATGTTTTTTGCTTTCGGAAGCAAGGTCCACCATTCTTTTTTCATATACTCGATAGGCATTTGAAAAATAGATACAAATTAGTATTCAGATAACTGAAAGGAAAAGTCTTTCAGATAATATAGAGCAAACAAAACTTCAGTCGATTTCAACAAGTCTTGAAGGTTTCGCTTTCGTACCTTGGCAAAGTACCAGTGAAAAGCGCGTCCGATTCTTGCATATGATAGCACATGAAACAATTCTCACTAGTATCTGAATAGCCAAATATACCCACAGTCATGAAGAATGCGGTCAATTCAGTTCGGTTGAAGTTTCAAAGAATCAATAAAGCTGATGGAACTTACTTCTCTAACATTCCTACCATGTTGTAGGGAATGTGAAAGCATCCGACCGCAAACATTCAACTTTTCCTTCTTTAGTCAGTTATTTTCAATAACTAATCCACCACCAGAAGTAACCAACAGTATTGCGGTAATACATATTTTGCCGATAATATTCCTTGAAAGAAGGATTACATGCAACTTATGCATTGTTTTATATGAAGATGCTACGTAGATGTTTTGGTATTAACTTACAGCAAATTAACTGAGTGCAAAATTTTGGTCTACGGAGGACAGTATTTGACCCCCTTGTAGATAATAAATAATTAGAGGCTTTAAAAGTCAGTAAAAGAACGGACTTATAGTCTTTAGTCTTTGGTGCTTAAATTCTACTGCAATTGACGGCAGTCATCGTTGCCTCTTGTTTAAGTGGCTATTCAAAGCTGATATTTGTTTCATATGCAATTATATTATGCACCAAATCATAGGAGGTTTTTTATCAGTGCATTGTTAGGCTTGATAATGAAACCCTCAGACTCATTAACCTGTACGTCAGTGATCCCTCTGTTGAAATTAGTTTTCAAGGAAATCGAGTCATTCAAAAATAAGGAAACATTTCAGATATGTTCTTTCGTCTTCTGTAGGATTATCTGACTGAAAATAAATACAAGTAAAAAATGGACCGAAGTTTCTTCGGCGCAATCGAGTTTTCTGTACAGCCGCTACAGCGTATAATCAAGGCCACCGAAAGTAGATCTATCTTTCGGTGGCCTCGGTATAATGCTGTATGAGCCGAGGCCCATGAAACTTTAACCACGGCCCGTTGGTGGCCTATCCTATATCGTTGCCACAAGCACGATTATGGCTAACTTTAACCTTAAATAAAATAAAAACTACTGAGGCTAGAGGGCTGCAATTTGGTATGTTTGATGATTGAAGGGTGGATATCAACATACCAATTTGCAGCCCTCTAGCCTCAGTATTTTTAAGATCTGAGGCAGACAGAAAAAATGCGGGCAGAAAAAGTGCGGACGGACAGACAAAGCCGGCACAATCGTTTTCTTTTCAAAAAACTAAAAAGCAATGAGTATTCAAAAAAAAGTCTTCGGATATGCATCCCTTGCCTTTATTCCATCATGAATGAACTTTTTATCACGAAAATTACCAGGCTGCCCTGTAATACAACCAACCAAAAAACCTGTATTCTGTATGTAACGTAATTTGTTACTGCCAGGAAAACAAATTAGCCCTCGCACAGACTTTCAGAGAATGTTTCATAAAATCATTTATTCATTTATCACAAAAATATATATATGGGCTTCGCACGGTGCACAGTGTGGTTTGAAATTACACCGAAGTTGCGTGGTCAGATTGGCGCAAAATGTTTAAGCGAGAGAGAGAGAGAGAGAAGTTGTGGGGGGCGCGGATGAACTTATCATAGTTCACAAATGGTCGTCTTATGCTTGCATGGTTTATGATACTAAATTCAAGTCTGATTTTGGTGAACCATCTCCACGAGTGCAAACTTTCTTATCTTATTTGTTTCAAGTGATATCTTCTCATGTTGAGATTTTAAAAGGCTGCCACCTTATCTCTCTCTCTCTCTCTCTCTCTCTCTCTCTCTCTCTCTCTCTCTCTCTCTCTCTCTCTCTCTCTCTCGCCAACATCGATGAAAAGCTTGCTTTTATTAGTTCATTTATGAAAAACGTTTAACAGATTAACTAATAATTGTAATATCAAAGTATTTTTAATCTCATGTTATAAATCCTAGTTATTGGGAGCAAACCAAACTTAAATGAAATTGCCGAATACTCGCATGTTAGCTGTCTTTTGACGAATTTATCACAAATACTGAAATAAATATTCTATGCGAAAATATCACAGGTCAGAAAACATCTTGAGCCAGTAACTATCAAGAAATGAAGACCTGTCAAACTTCGGTGGAAGAAACGTTTCTGTTATTTTAATTCTGCATTTTTTCAATATTAATTCAGAGCTTTGGTCCTCACCAGATGACTGTCATCTGACTTGACTGGAAAAAGCTTTAATTCTATTGAATTTCTCCTTCCCAGTTTAGTATTAATCTCTGGCACCGTCGTTTAATGAGTTCATTGAGCAAGTTTCCCATTTTCTAATACACTTCTGATCATCGTTTTGCATTCAGCACATAAACCTAATAAACAGTTAAATCTAACAGTCTTCTCGGCTGTGATGTTAAATATCACAACTTTTCTTTTTTTTTATTTCATTTCATAGAATGATCTCCCTTATCACTTCAAATTAGAGGCAAATGCTTTTTATTTGTATTTTTTTCCTTAAGCTCATATGATAATCCCTTCATTATTTATTTTTTTTACGTTGGATTAACCCACCTGGTGGTAATTATTTGTTATTTTTTGTATCCGAATTACATATATCATACAATCTTTGAAAGATAAGGCAAGGAGTCAGAAAACACCACTGTTTGGAAATATGTGTAATGAAAAGTAACTATAGTAATGAAAAAAAGACAAAAATGAAGTGCTAATACCTTTTGAAGTAATATGCAGTGGCTATGTGATGAATGTAATAAAAGGAAGAACAATTAAGTAAAAAATAATAACGTAAAACACATTCATGTCGAAGAAAATGGTTCTGCAAGATACTGAAACTGGGACTCTGATCGGTAAAAATTTAGTCTTTCCCGGGATGTGGACTGGAGAAATAGTCTGCCACCGTGACCCCTTTAAAGCTTTATGTAACTTCAAAATTAGGAGTATACTCTGGAGTTCTTCGTTGGACTGTTCGGTACCGTTCTCGGCTAGCACTCTGCAGGGCCCGCGTTCGATTCTCCGGCCGGCCAATGAAGAATTAGAGGAATTTATTTCTGGTGGTAGAAATCCATTTCTCGGTATAATATGGTTCGGATTCCACAATAAGCTGTAGGTCCCGTTGCTAGGTAACCAAGCTGTAGGTCCCGTTGCTAGGTAACCAATTGGTTCTTAGCCACGTAAAATAAGTCTAATCCTTCCGGCCAGCCCTAGGAGAGCTGTTAATCGTCTCAGTGGTCTGGTTAAACTAAGGTATACTTAACTACTGGAGTTCTGAAGATGAGAAACTCTCGTTGCGGGGGTACAAAAAATGCAAATGCAAAGTTTTAATGACAAGTTGTTAGTCTCCAACTGCTCTCGGTGAGTTATTCGAAACAAAAAGCGTCAGAAACTTGTAGAACAACAGAGTGAAATGTGCAGTGATGAAAAGGTGTACCTTAACACTGGCATGCATAACTACAGATAGGCATATAAATTTTGTTTAGTTATTTTATGCTTCCACAGACTAGAAAAATCCTTTCATCTTTTACGTATTTTCGAATAGAGTAATTAGTGTACTTATTTAAAGTTTCCGTCATTTTTCAGGAAACACTGGTTCCGATTATATTGTTCATATGATTTTCAGTGGTAAACACGAAACATCAGGTCAGCTCCCTGCTCAATGGCAGGATACAGTATTATACTATTTGCAACTTTCTGAGTCGAAGACTTGGGTAGTTGTAACGCTTACGTTAACTATGAAATTCATCAGTCACACCTGTACGTCATTAGAAGTCACTAATTTTTAGACCTTTGTTCTTTCTTAGCGTTCATTTTTCTGTCTCGCACATATTAAGAGTATTGAAAGACCTTTACTGACACCTGAAATTGGCAAGAAAGAAAAAAATAAGTTAACTTTCACAACGCATTTTCTATGCCGTTCTCAATTCTCGCTCATGAAGAAGGATTACCTGTGACTAGTAGTTAAATAAACTGGATGCTTATTTCAATAGGGGATCAGTATTTTCACTCCTCAAGAGAGAGTTTTACAAGTCTCTGTACCTCTTCCATCAGTGCTAAGACCATTTCATGCTATTTATCCCACATTTTGCGAGTTCATGTTACTTCTGAAAAGCGTCATTTAAGGTGTAGTTCAGTAACTGTTTCTTGCCCCTTCTGTTCATATTTTTAGATTATCTTCCATTTTCTGTTTTTTCCTTGCTATTTTAAAGCTTGCGATGTCTCCCCCTCGCATCCTGCAGTGTCTCTCTCGCGTCCAGGTGCGTCTCTCGTTTTCTCGGTCTATCCCTATATTACGTTAATTCAAGGGCAGGAAGGTACACTCAGGTAGAGGGGGTTGGGTTTCTCCTGACTCAACTGCCAGGTGCAATGCCCATCTGTCCTTCTTCTTAATCTTCTCGGCTCGGTCGTGACTTTCATACTGAACTCCAACAAAGAGAAAGTATGGAGGCGGGGGAGTCTTTTATTTAAAGAACCCCCCGTCAGATGTTCAGAAGAAAGTCGAAAGACGATTAAAATTTTAAGATTAAGGGAGGGCCTAATTCCTTTGCCCTTCCTGTCAGGCAGTGATCAAAATGCGGTCGTATTTCAAGCATTAAATGAAGCATTTGTGGATGGGATTCTTGAAATTATAAATATAATAATATATATATATATATATATATATATATATATATATATATATATATATATATATATATATATATATATATATTTATACATATATATATATTTATACATCAGTTTGTATTTCAAAACAAAATCTCTTTTACACATGAGAACACGCATACACCTTATATATATATATATATATATATATATATATATATATATATATATATATATATATATATATATATATATATATATATATATAAAAAGGTGTGTCGTCTCGCGATGTAAAAAAATTTTTTGTTTAAAACTCTAAACTGATGTCTGTCGATGACTCTTCATTAAAAAAAGTACAGTAAAGTTCCAAATACTAGAAATATGTAGTCGGCTGGACAGAGTGGATGTTGTCTCTGCACATTAAATAACAGGCTGTTAATATTCCTTATTCCAGAAGCTAATCTGGGTCCATAAATAAAAGCAAAGCTCATTTAATTATTAGTATCGTTATCTACATCTTCCATTCCATAATACTAGAATATTGAAACATAAAGTGGCACGTAATAGCTGAACTCGCTTAGAAGCAATGCAGCTTATTTTTCAGTGCAAGATTAATTTCCCAAGATAATTTCCTTAAACTTACATACGAGATCTTCTTCCGTTTCCCCTTAACCGTGATGGCATAACAGAAAAAGAAAATTTCATTGAGACTAATACTCCAACTGCTGAATGGTGTACGAATCTACTTACACCTTCAACTCTTACACAGAGGACTGTTCGCCGCTATCTTGTTCACAAAGCCTTGCTCATGATGTGTAGTTTCCATACGCCATCAGGTAACGTCTCTCCTGTGTGCGGAAATGAAAATGTTGAAACCCGTAAAATTGCAACCCCCTTCTCCCAGGAATCTCGTAAATCATGACAGTGATTCACTCCTTGCGTGAGAACCTGCAAAACGAGTATCATACCAACACCACACAAGACGAATTAACCAGAAAATCCTTTAGGAATTTTTCATTTTCCATTTGGACGCCCGGTGAACAAATACAGTTTGAGATCTTCCCAAGAATGACGCCCTTTGTCTGCATATTTTTTTTTTATTGAAAGGATTAAACTTACATTATTTACAATTACAATATTTACAAGATGGTTACAGTATACATCAACACAGTATACATAGGCATTTCTTTGCATAAGCATAATCCCTCTAAACTGAAAATTTACACACATTGCTTTAGTTTCTGGCTTCTGAAAGACAGTAATTAATATACTCTTTTGCGAAAATTTTATTTATTCTTTCTTTGTAATTACTTTTTAATAGCCACCTATCATAACAAAATTTGCTCTTAACAAAGGCATCTGCTTCCTTTTTCGTATAACGTCTCTTTTTACTGACCCAAACAGCATATAAATACCCTACACTTAATACAATGGCACTGTTATAATCCTTTTTTGTCCTATTACAAACATCCATATTTTCTCTTTGTGGGAGTTCAGTATTAAAGTCACGTTTTCATCTTTGATTGAAAATATGTAATTTTCAACAGACGTCAAGCAGCGTCCAGGTTAAGAGTTTCTCCGATGAAGAAGTTGTAGGATATTACAAAACGTTTAGTATTTAAGTGGGCTCAGGATTTTACGGAACGGACGAGTATACCTTAGTTTTACCAGACCACTGAGCTTATTAACAGCTCTCCTAGGGCTGGCCCGAAGGATTAGACTTATTTTACGAGTCTAAGAACCAATTGGTTACTTAGCAACGGGACCTACAGCTTATTGTGGAATCCGAACCACATCATAACGAAAAATGTCAGTGATCGCCTTTGTCTCTCTCGTCGTTGGAAGCGAAACCGGAAAGCGATATCCAGTACTGCTTTAACCAGTTTCTGTGATAAACACCACATGTCGATATATTTCAACTTTACCATTTTTTTAAATATTAGAAATAGTTCGATGTACCATTTTGAAAATAAAACAGGAATCTTCATAACGTCGGAGTTTTTCCCGATTCTAATACGTCAAATTCTGGATAAAAATACGGACTTCCTTGTTCCATTTATTGGTTTATGTCACGACAGCTGTTTCTCCAAACTGAGGCATTATCAAGCGACTACTCAGGGCTTACAATCTGGACTTTCAACCCATTTATATCATCGTGTAGAGAGAAAGTTTCTAAATGTCCTTGAGACCTGAGTATTTGTTGGCCAAGGGGCATAATGAGCATGTATGACAAAAAAAAAGGGGAAAACTGTAAACATGTTGTTACATCAATATTCAAAAAACAGTACCATGTTTTAAGTGTTTCCGTAACTTTGTGTTTATATATTAGTAAAATCTTACATGTCTGTTTGCAAATACAGAAAAATATAAGGCATGATTGAATATAAATTTGATAGCGTATGTAAAGGGTACAAATGTCCCTCCATGACGTGCGGTGTGCACAAAAATCTCACAAATAAAATGGTCTTTCCAGTATTTCTCTGTAAAAAAAAAGCAGTCTGTTTGAGAAAACTGTTTTGTGCAATAATCTTGGCTAAGTTTTCAGCCCTTTCCTTCCCAGCTACACCTCATGCATGTACACCTAAAGTCGTTAACTAGACTTGTACCCTAAGAGACAAACTTTAAAATTTCTGTAATTAATGAGGATTCTGAAGGAAATTCATTAAGTTTTATAAACATTTAAATTTGCATATTATTTTTTTGTATTTCATAGTAACTTCAACTCATCCTTCTTTAAGTATATTATGAACCAGTTCTCCAAAATTCATAGAATAATTAAAAATTGCTTTCCCTTTTCTTCAAATCTGACGCTTGCCTTCATGTGTGAAATAAGTAAAGTACAATAGAAAACTTTTTAAATACGTATACAGAACTGAGAGAATATGATAGGGCATTCTGATTAGCTCAGCCGAGGTATGGCCATACAGGATACTAAAGTCCCGTTATCTCGAGTATTTGAGTGGCTTCTGGAGGGTCCTGCAGCATGTCCTATTGGGTTTCGAGTAGTAGGAAATGTTATGAATTCAGGATGGGAGCTTGTGAGAGCTTCTCGAGATGTGTGTGAAGGGCTTCAGGTAGGTGTTGTCCTCTGCCGCATCGATTATTTCTATTTCTAAACGCGTTTCTTTAGTAAGTCACATTCGGTGACTTCTCTTGGACTGACCATACATGATGCATCACTGTAGAAGACTGGAGATCTCCCTGTCACGGACTTAGGAATTGGGGATATCCTTTTCAAAATTGTATAACATCCGTAGACTACGACCGTCAAGAATGAAATCCTCCGTAGGGGCTGGCTGATTTTCATCAGCATTTGAGACGTTGCCCTGTTTTTAAAATAGATGAATAGGTTCATTTATGTGTTAAATTGGTACGGGAGACGTTCCTTTAGATAATAACCCAAAATTCCTTCTCCCTCAGATGAAGGTTATTCACGAACGTCCGGCCATACTCCTTGACAGGTGGAGGCGCATCCCCGTCTTTCCTTTGATGATCCCGGCTGTTATTTCACTCCTCGGATCTTTCCTAGATAGTGACCCCCAAGGGTTTTCTGGGGTTGTTATCTAGGGTTAATATTTCTTTGGGAGTCATTATCTTTATGATTTTTACAGTCTTTTGTTTATGTTTTAACGGTAATCCACAAAGGTGGATACATACCGGGTTAAAAACCGTGGGGGCCACTATCTAGGATTTCTTTATAGTTCTTGAAATGACATATATACTAGATATTATTATTAGTTCACTCATTGCTAACAAGGACTACGTTCGCCAACAACGCTTCAATGAAGTTAGCTTCTTTACTCAGGTCCTTTGAACCGTTAACGATTTTTTCCAAAGGTACCAGAACGTGTCAGTGTCCTCTAGAAATATATTTGCATTCATGGCAAAATAGTGAAAACTTGACGAATCAAAATTCAGACTCGGGAAAACACCAAAATGTAAACATTATTGATCTTTGAGTCTGGTTCACTATTTTTTTTTTTTTTTTGTTAGGTGTTCTTTAGGTTTCACATAATGCTGCCAACAGAAACATGTAAAGCCAAAAACACGACCATCTGGGAGTTGCTGATAGTAAAAATAATTACACTTATAATACTAACTATTAAAATTCAGTGAAACGTCAACAGTGGAAAAATAACGAATCGAAAAATAAGTTCACCTGTAAGACTAGTAGCACGGGCAATATTAATGAAACCACTGCCAAATTCGGATCTTTGAGACCGAGCGAGTAAACAAATCCGATTTGGAAAGTTTTAAGTCGAAGGAGCAGCTGGAAAACCATTTATTCTGGAAGAGCGGAAAAAGTTTCTGATCCTCTTTGCTGAATAACTATCCTGGGACTTTTCCAACAAGTCACTGCGATGCTTTCCCTTAGTCACAAGTGTTTTACGTTCTCGGAGGAAAGAGATCACTTAATGAAAGTGTGTAATAAAAAGCTGTGATAGTGCATCCGCGTAAAAATGAGTAATTGTAAATATAGTAATGCTAATTATAATAACAGTATTGATATCAGTCGTCAATATCATCATCATGATCATATATATATATATATATATATATATATATATATATATTAGAGAATATATACTGCTAGACGTTCATGAGTGCTAATGCTACTTAAAGCGGGCAAAGTTTGTTGCTTCTCTCCCTCACTGTCTGGAAATTGTATTATCCCAGGGACGGTTCAACTTCATTTGGCTAAGAGCCGCATGAACCCAAGGAAGGTGAGATCAAGAAAGTCCTGCAAATACTCTGAAAACTCTGTGAGGATGTAATTCTTATTTATTTTCAACTTTTTCGTCAAGGGTCTTTTTTTTTTTTATAAAAGTCCTCCTGATGTGAATCCTAAAATATAATGCTGAGATTTGAATAAATAGTTATTTTATAAGAAGTTTTATTTCCGAAACTACTTGTTGCTTTTATTTATATATATTTTATATATATATATATATATATATATATATATATATATATATATATATATATATAATAATATATATATATATATATATATATATATATATATATATATATATAATATATATATATATATATATATATATATATATATATATATATATATATATATAGTCATAGTCAAGTGATCAAGTACCTAATTATTACACAAACATTAAAACCAAAAGTTACCTCATTTCAGCCAGATACCTGAAACCTCATAACAATAATATTACGACTGAACACTCTAAAGATAACAGTGATCCCTTAAAACTTGCTTAACACTTGAAAAATTAATCATGGTTTATCAAGTTATGGGTAAGGTAACAACTGTTAATAAACAAATAAACTAGGAGAAAAAGGGCATCACTCCATCAAACACTATAATTGTTTCCCTGGTTCTAATTCACTTTGATAAAATCAAAGGAGAACGTTACAGACATATCACTTTACCTTTGCATGCATACACAAATATCTCTAATCACTGGTGGTCAAAATGAAACACTGTGCTTTTAAAACTTTAAACAAACAAATTTATTTCTAAGTTCAAGACTTATAATTAAAGTTCACAATCTCAAAAGATTTATTATTACTTGATAACAATGTAAGATTTAATTAGTTCTTAAACAAGTTTAATTCACAAAACTTTAATTTATCAAGAAATTAAGTTAACTGAGCAAAATTCAAACTATTAAGATTTATTCAAATTTGAAAAAGAAATCTCAAGAAATGGAAATCAGCACAAGTATTCAATGTTAAAGTATCAACACATAATTTTGGGTAAAATTGTGAAATTATAAACACATGACCACAAAAGAATGATATGAAAAAAAGGACATATTAAAAATTAATATGCAGCAGAAAATATACCAACAGCAATTTCACTAAGACAAAATCTGTTTAAAGATTATATCTATCTCTCAAAAAGATTACATCCATTTTTTAAAAGATCATATTCACCTCTTACCAAAACCACAGATTAACTTTTTACCAAAATAACCTCAAGTTTTTACCATGGTAAAAAAAAAGCGAATAACACATTACCTTACTCCTCTCTGCACTCCATTACACAACTCCTTATTCCTCAGTAAATACACTTTACAATGCCTGTACAATGCAAGTATTTTTAACCATTCACAAAACTTATATATATGTTTTGTGGGAGAGTGACCATAACTTTACACCCTTCTATATAAGGATGGGTTGAGAGAGAGAGAGAGATTGCCACCTTATCCTACCAGCTCCCTTTTCTAACTAACTACTTTTGTTTCACCAATGCCTGTTATGACTCCAAACCTGGTTGCCAGTTAGTCATTTAAAGAAAGAGGTTACACTAACAGAATCTTAGAATAAACTGAGTTCCTCTCTCTACACTGGAATAAACAGGATGAAGAATTTCTTCTGTTATAGAATAAACAGTCTATTCTTGGATTTATTCTTTGACTCAGAAAGCAATATATGTTTTGCTCCTTATCTGAATGATTGGCAGTCAACTTCCTGCCTCGACACTTGTTTAAACAAACACAGGTCTCTGAACGAGTCTCGGGCTATCATCCTGTCATCCCTTATCAAAGATAACATGAGTGCCCTCTCTTGCATACCCATTTCTTGTGCGGTTAGGCACACAGCTGTGCAAACATGACCACAGGATGATCTTATCTAAACTGGCCACAAAAACAGCTCTCTTTACAGAATCTGAAACTCCATCTCCCACGAAACATAACATATTACAAACACAAAAGGATACACAACATATATAAGCATTGCACAACAATACACATATTACAAAATCACATCATTACACTTCACGACACATGAAATATCTGAAGGAAAAATCATATCAAAAATACAGACAACACATAAAAAAATACAGAACACATTACTTTTACAGAATGTTCACATATGATAATATATATATACATATATATACATACATATTATGTATATATATATGTATATACATATGTATATATACATATATACAAACACACACATACACACTCACAGATACAGTATATATATATATATATATATATATATATATATATATATATATATATATATATATATATATATATATATATATACTATATATATATATATATATATATATATATATACACACTGATATACCAAGAGTCAGCCAGTCTTTAAATAGTGTCTGACGGAGTTATATCCAGATTTCCTGTCACTTTATAAACAATAAGTTGTATGGATATTTGCTTTAATAATGTCAGTCACCTTTTTTGATAAAATGATAAAGCAGGAGTTCAAACTATTTATAAAAAGTACGTGTATATCCATAAAGGATAATGTATTTAATTTATGCTATCTTCGTACCTTTTAGCATGCTTTCACCAGGTGTTGTACAAGCTTGCTTGTGTTGTTTGAGAATATTGAGCGCCTCCTGTTTCTCATCGTTTAACACCTTAACGAACGTGCAGTGAATGCATTGTTTCATGGCAAAAGCCTAAGAGTCCAGAAATGTCTTAACATCATTGAATTTTTTTTGTCTTGAAAGATTAATAATAATAATAATAATAATAATAATAATAATACTTATTATTTTTTTCTATCTCTATTCGACTGGCTGGTATTTACAGTGTGGGGTTCCGGGTTGCATCCTGCCTCCTTAGGTGTCCATCACTTTTCTCAATATGTGCGCTGTTTCAAATAGCACACTCTTCTGCATGAGTCCTGGAGCTACTTCGGCATCTATTTTTTCTAGGTTCCTTTTCAGGGATCTTGGGATCGTGCCTAGTGTTTCTGTGATTATGGGTACAATTTCCACTGGCATATCCCATATCCTTCTTATTTCGATTTTCAGGTCTTGATACTTATCAATTTTACTCTTTCTTTCTCATCTACTCTGGTGTCCCATGGTATTGCGACATCAATGAGTGATACTTTCTTCTTGATTTTGTCAATAACCGTCAGGTCTGGTCTATTGGCACGTATCACCGTATCTGTTCTGATATCATAGTCCCAGAGGATCTTTGCCTGATTGTTTTCTATCACTCCCTCAGGTTGCTGTTCGTACCACTTATTACTGCAAGCTAGCTGGTGTTTCTTGCACAGGCTCCAGTGGAGGGCTTTTACTTCTGAAACATAATTATTATTATTATTATTATTATTATTATTATTATTATTATTATTATTATTATTATTATTATTATTATTATTATTATTATGCTGCTGTTGCTGCTGCTGACTATGATGATGAGCTGAAAACTGGGTAAAATGTTTTCTACGTTGTTCATTACAATCTTATCTGAATTTCCATAATAAAGCGCACTTATTTCACCATTGCCAAGACTGAAGACTTTTCGATGATGAATACAACTTTATTATTCTCAAGGATTCATGGAATTTCTCTTCTGAATGCTAAGAGTAATATGCAAAGTATTCGACAACTTTGATTTAGTACTGATTGTTCCTGTTTTGAAATTGTCAATAGATCGTTTATTTTAGACTTGTATTCATGTTTTTTTTCTGGATATTACATGATTTTTAGTTTTCTGTAAAAGAAAACTATTGAGATGGGTTTGTCTGTTCGACCGCACTTTTTCTGTCCGCCCTCAGATCTTAGAAGCTACTGAGGCTAGAAGGCTGCAAATTGGTATGTTGATCATCCACCTTCCAATCATCAAAATACCAAATTGCAGCCCTCTAGGCTCAGTAGTTTTTATTTTATTGAAGGTTAAAATTATCCATAATCGTGCGTCTGGCAACGCTATAGGACATACCACCACCGGGCAGTGGCTGAAATCTTCATGGGCCACTGTACAGAAAACCCAATTGCGCCGAAGAAACTTCGACGCATTTTTTACTTGTTTATTTTTATTTTTGGTGTAAACGCTTCGAACCTCCATAAATATTTAGCTTTGCTGAATTTAATACGTATGGTAAAATGGAAATTAAGTCTCGTAGCGTTGGGAAACCACGTCAGTGCTCAGAAGATGTTTCCTTCGCTGCTTATTATGTACGTTCTCGAAGGAGACTGAACCCATATAAAGCGTTTCGTGATTTATTAATTTATTTTCCAATTCAGGTCTCATGAAAGGTTGTAAAAGCAATTGCATTTTCTAAGAAGACCTCACGAGATTTTCCGGAAGTTATAAGTTTGTATGCGCTAAAAGTTCTGGGAGCAAACTACGAATCGGTTGTTTGTTCGCGAACGCTGTTTTGGGAATTGGATATTTCTGAGACACGCTGAATCGAACTTGATTTCCCCAATGTAGCGAAAATCGAAATCGGTACAAACACTGTCATCTGTGTTTATCTTTAGCACGAAATCCGTTCCAAACGTCTTTGGAAAACTATTCAGACAATTCCAAGAACATCAGTGAGACGTTCGAATTGAATATAGACGAAGCTAAGTACGATCTCTTCATGGAAATGATAAAATTATAACTTCATAAAATCAATGCGCCATAAAAGCGTACACAGCCATTTATTATAAAATATGAATATATACATGAAACGACGCATACATATCATTGTGTGTGTGTGCGATTATAACATGTCAATTTGTAAAAGTGTCTGCTTGTTATTCTTACATAAAGACCGCCACTAACGTTCGGTTATAACTCCGCAGATATGCCTGTGCAGGCAAAATTGAACGTTAGTGGGTTCAGATTTGCCTGCACAGGCCGACTGTGCAGGCATAGCTGCGCAGTTATAACTGAACGCTAGAGGCAGCCTTAAGTAACAGGCTTATTCATGAGTCATCATTTTACTGACCTTAAATTCCATTCATACAACACTTCTCAGTGCATGACTCATATCCTAACCCAACAGTGCCGTAGGTGTAGAGAGAAGGAAACTGCAAATGCGCAGGGTGCAATGTGATTTTTCAGGTGTCCTGGAAAAGCAAGCCAAGCTGAGACATTTGTGACAAATCAACACCAAAATGCGTTTCGAGAAGTCTTTTTGCTACTTCTTGCATTTTCATTATTATTCACATTTCTCATCTGAAAATATCTAGTACAAGAGACGTGCATGTGTTCCCACTTCTAGAGAAACGAAAACGGTTTTTATTCCCTGAGGTAATTGGCGTTCACAGATGCAAGATCTTCAAACCTGTTGCAAGATAATGCGGTTTCTATACATGAAAAAGCAGACAACCCTAGAGTTTCAGCTGTCAACTGGGCATTTAAATTTTGTATCTTTTGATATAACGTATCAAATTTTATCTTTGAAAGAGAATGAATAGCCTTTTTTTTAAATGTTTTAATCTATAATAAAGAGATATGCGTTGTTTATAACTTCTGGTAACAGCAGAAAGTATGGCTAAGTAATTCCAAATCTTGAAAGAACTGCCCTCCCGTTTTCTGAGCAGCGAAAGTATATTCACGATCTTAATAATTAAAAATGCATTAAAGTGCAAACAGAAAATTTCGATGAAAAAGCTGCAGTTAGAAAGCAGCACCAGGATATTGTAAAAGGGCTGTTATTTCTGATTCCACTGAGCGCTGCTGCAGAAAGTGTTTTTAACAGTGATACGCCATGATACTTAAGAACACCCGGAGATAAAACAAGAAAGTTAATTTACGGCGGACAAAAATCTTTTCTAGCATATTAGTATTTTTCCGT
This sequence comes from Macrobrachium rosenbergii, assembly GCF_040412425.1. Taxonomy (NCBI): domain Eukaryota; kingdom Metazoa; phylum Arthropoda; class Malacostraca; order Decapoda; family Palaemonidae; genus Macrobrachium; species Macrobrachium rosenbergii. The sequence continues at coordinate 66,467,480 of NC_089748.1, forward strand.
AACAAAAATTAAACAAACACACGTTCGTACATACATAAGTACACATTTACTGTACACACATACATCCTTCATGTATAAACTTGGGGTTGCGCCGAATACAGTCGACCAACTGCCAGGTATATAATCCAACGTTTTGGTCAATGCCAGGCTACAAGTGCAGAATAATACGGTTTTATTGCTCGTATTCATAACTTTCAGGAATATCGTACTGTAATTTCGTACGGTACCGTAAAGATATAGTACCGTAATTCGATACTTTTCCGTACCTGTAAAGGAAAAGATTTTCATACCTCAGTCTCTAAAAAAAATTTTTTTAACTCCGACAAATACAATAATTGATTATGACTAATATTTGACACTGTTATTGTTACCATTTGCATTGAATTAAACGTTTAGTCAAGAGAATCTGATTCGTCACGCTTCAGACTTATTCACATCATGTGTATAATGCAGGGAAGAACCTGTGGGGAAGTTCTTTGTCGTGTTTATGCAAAACGATCTCTGAATTTACTGTGCTTTTGCAATTAGTCGCTGCGAACTCCGAAGCAATTTGCGACTTCCATCCGTAATCTCTTTTAATTACTTCTCCTGAAGACTGGATTCCTGCTTAAGGAAGTGCTTTGGTAATGAGCAACTATGATGCTGAAATTTAGAGAAATGCATTGTTTTGACAAACATAGGGTGATTTCAGGTGAATTAAGCAAATGCCAGGATATTCAGGTTACCTGAGGAGACTAATTCGAAAAGTGATGTTACTGAAGAAATCAGTTCATTATCGTTACTTCACCCTTCACATCTCTTATATTTTCATTCCATGCTTGTCATTAAGTTCCTGTCTGTGTTTCTTCCTTCTTGCCTACTTGAAACTATGGGTTTTGTGTTGCTATATACAGTATATATTCAAGAGATGGTTTTGTGTTGCTACATACAGTATATATTCAAGAAATGAAAGAATTCGAAACCTTTGGAATGAAATTCCTCACAAGAAAACTGACGGCAACAGAGAAAGGGGTCTCTCTTGATGTGCCTTTGAAATCAACCTGGTTAGCCATCAGTTACAAAGCTGTGAAGATCAGAAAATAATCATAACTCTAACGTTTGAGTGCAATAATCGACTCAAACCTTTCGACATAGATAGGAACTAACATGAAAGGCAAAGAGGTCGATATGTGAACCTGCGAGTCTTTGGTTTTTTCTCGTTCATTTCTTCTATTTTTGGTCTCATTCACATTTACATAAATAATTTGGCTTCTCTGTACATCTGTTAATGTCTCTCAAATCACGCCTTGTCATCTGGTCGCTCACCCACTCTGCACCTCTGTGTCCTCTAGTGCGCAGATAATGATAGCCAGTCAGCTGCTGGATCTCAGTTTAGCGCCTTTAAATACCCTTTACGAGCAAATAAATTTCTTGGGAAAATGTAAAAACGTGGTCAGTATACCATCATTTAACGGTGAATGAGCAATACTACATAAAAGAGAATGATACAAATTATGGCGGATGAAGTTAAACCTTAGGGAAATTCAAAAGCATTAGTGTTAGCAGTTTAGATTCTTCAACCTAGGTCTTTTCATTGGTAGTTTTCAAGTACGTGCGATACTTTACCAGATATTGTTTGTCATTCTTGATTGCAAATTTACTGCTGAGAAATATATCCTTCTCTAATTCAG
>NC_089748.1:66474149-66611649 GCF_040412425.1 Macrobrachium rosenbergii
ATTGCAGTCTTTGTGTAGCTTGATAAATGCTTTATAGCAACTGGCCATTAGTATGGAATTAATCAAAACATCAGTGTTTCTTAATATCGTTGCCATAATAAATTAGCCTTCTGTTTTGAAGTCCATGGTGCAACATTCTCGTATATGAAAACATAGCTCTTTTCTACGTTCGGAGGTCTCTTTTTCCAAACTCTCAGTTATTTTTCTGTAAAATAAAACTATTGAGATGGCTATTTGCCTGTCTATCCTCACATTTTCTGTCCGCCATCAGATCTTAAAAACTACTAAGGCTAGAGGGATGCAAATTGGTATGTTGATAATCCACCCTCCAATCATCAAACATACCAAATTGCAACCCTCTAACCTCAGCAGTTTTTATTTCATTTAAAGTTAAAGTTAGCTATGGTCGTGCGTCTGGCACCGCTATAGGTGCCAATGACAAAGGCCACACCTGGGCCATGGCTGAAAGTTTCTTTGGCCGCGGCTAAGAGTTTCATGGGCCGTGGCTGAGAGTTTCATACAGCATTATACACTGTACAGAAAACTCGACTTTGAAGCCCTTCGCCTTTTTTTTACTTGTTTTTCCTACATAAGACAAATTATAACAGTGGTGTATTCGTTACCATTCCCTCGTACATTACCTGAATATAACTCCTCTCTTGTGTCTGATCTCGAAGAGTTAGAGAATTCTATTCTCTGATCTCTCTCTCTCTCTCTCTCTATAATCTGGTTCTCTCTCATTTTTAATAATAATAATAACTGGGATAATGATAATGCTAATGATAACCAACATAACGGTTCTTGCAAATTATGCAATATAATGATTTACATTTTCTCTCTCTCTCTCTCTCTCTCTCTCTAATCTCTCTCTCTCTCTGGTCTCTCTCTTTCTTCTCTCTATACCACTTTTACAATTTCCATATCACTGAGAGAAAACTCAATAGCTTTCACAAAAACTTTAAACTTTCCTCTTTAGAGGCCTTTTCAGTGCTGAAAGATTAATTTGTTTCAATTTCAAATAAGACAAATTAGAGGTAACAGTGGTGTATTCTAAAAACAACTTCACAAACAGAAAATACCTGAATATAACTCTTAACTCTTTTTGTCTAACTCGATTTTGGATCTACTCGTGAGCAAAATTAGTTTCTGGCTTATTTTCCTCATCTCTCTCATCTAAATATTTAGATAACTTGATAATCTAAAGTAATCATTCATTGATCCCAGACAAATAAGAATGAAAAACGAACCTGCAAATGTTAAGAAATTATATGAATGAACTTGATAAACTGAGGCAGTCTCTCTCTCACTTTAATAAAACTTATTTATGCTGTAACATTTAAGTGTTTCATTTTGATGTCATCCACGTAATAGATACAAAAACTTTAAACTTTCCTAAAAGGGAAAAACAAAATATCAAGTGCTCTAAGATTAATTTTTTCAATTTCAAATACACACACACACACAGAGGTGGACTTCAATGTCTGTGTCATCTCTAAAAACAATCATTCCAGAAACAAAAATCCAATTGGTCTCTGGTTGCGAATTGACTTGACCATAATAGAATAGCTAATTTTAGCTAATGATGATTTTGGAATGACAGGTTAGATGATAAAATCGTTTCTCCACTTCTGGCATTTCTCTTCTCGTACATTTATCTTCATTATTATAATTTTTAGATTATATATTTGTTTTGACTTCATATAATTAATCTGTGTTGAAATGACACCTGGTCAAGAAAGAATCAGAACGAACTTGGTTGTTAAGCTATCCATTTGAATGAGTTGGTGTCAGTAGAGATCAGACCTTATTTTTTAAATGGAAAAAATAAAGGATGGTCGTCATCATTTTTTATATTTATTTGTATAAACATCTAATGATAAAAAACTTAGTTTTAACACTAGTAAAATGATGGGAAAAAAGATAAACGTTCATCAAGTTCGTCTTCACCTAAACTTTTTTTAGAATGCAAACAACACACAATCACTACACACAAACACAATTTCACAGACAAAGTGAGTTTTCAATATGTTCAAAAACTCTACCAAAAAAAATTGTGAGGAACCGTACTTATTTGCCGTAAAACAAAACTATTACCATAAACAATTTTGGGTACCTTTAGAAAATACGAAAAATATCATGCCTGGATAATGGTCAACTGGTGGCGAAAAATTTGTTCCGCCTGTAACATAATGTAGCTAGTTATAAAAACTGACAAGCACAGGCGTTGATTCGAATGATGGGTCACTGCAACAAGATCATCCAGGTTGGAAAAGATTTGACGATCGTTTCTCCACATCTCGAGGACATTCTCTCTTCTCTCTCTCTCTCTCTCTATTATCATTTTTGACGATTATCTCTTCTGTGTTTAGTATGTCTCCAGTTATTTTATTAGATGTTTCCTGCTGCTCTTATAATTTTTTTCTATTTTATTCTCACTCCTCTTCTTAGTGAAGGTAAGTTCAGGAATTTCTTTGAGGCTATTTACTATTTTTTGATACGAGATGAATAAATAGATAAATAAATAATACATAAATATATATAAAATGTATGGAATTGTCTGTCATGTGTTTGTATAATTATTCATAACATAAACATCTAATGTTGAAAAATATATATTGCTATACATCAGAAATGATGGATATATATAATATATAACATATTATATAACGAAAAAATCATATACATATATATATATATATATATAGACAACATTCTAATCATCATATATATATATATATATATATTACAAAAACTTTACTGGTGAACAAAGTGAATTTCAAAATGTGAACATCAGCACTGCACAAAAAAATCTGGAATAATAGGAATACTTTTTTGCCATGGAGCCAGAAACAAATTTAACAATCGCACTCCACACATGAAGCCGATGTGTAGCCAGGTCAAAATGCAATAATTATCATTGGTTAGAGATATTTCACCTTGGTCACAAGTTTTTTCTGTACGACACAAACTCACCAGTAATGCCAACAGGCAGATTTAGGTTCAGGTTGAGGTCAAGAAAGAGAAGATGGCAAATTAGGAAAATATATATGATTATATAACATCGGTATGAGAGGTTAATTTCCGATAAAGATTATTCTTAGCAAACATACAAATCATTAAACTTATCGGGGGAAGGGAAAGGGATCACAGTGCTACATTTCTTTATAGATTTATTCACCAGAACTATGCAATGCTAACCGACGGCAAAAGTCAGAATTGACATTCATAACCTTCAAGTACAATTGCTGCATATTTGATTTCATATTCTCCTGTTTTAATTGCTTTATGATTACGTTGTTTTAAGCAATTCATAAAAATTTTAGATACATTTATTTCTATATACAGAAGTTATTACCTACGACAGGGATAAATATTTATAAACAAAACTGAATGAGCATGGCATTTAAATCTAATAACAATGAATGAATTTCTTCGGACCTCCAATGTGTAAGATTTTTTTTTTTCTTTATGAACTCGTATGCACAAGTTTGTTACTTTATTAATTAAGTGATTCGTGTGGAGCCAGAAATATTGCGAAAATATTTTCAGGTCTCAAGGTAGTAAGACCAATGGCTAGTTTAATTTTTTTGTAGTTTTATTTAGCATATATTACACTACGCGTTGAACGTTGTCTCTTTTTTATGTTAACTTCTGTTTTTCTTTGATACATCGTTTCCTAAATCCAACAGTATTTAAACATTCTTGCAATTAAACTTTCAAGTTCTAATGTTTTTCTTGATGGTTTTTCTGTAACTGGATGCCGTTGTCTCTTCAGCAACTTCATTTGGGGTTAAGCTGTTGTCGTTAGGATGAACCGGGAAAACGGAGTCATTATTTGGGGGGCAGCGGTGTAGAAGAATAAAAGGAGCATATTACCTTGTTATGGGCCCACGCCCATCAAACATACACAAGTCTCTTAAAATACAAACAAAGTCACTAACGACCAAGTCCACAATAGGGTGGAATGGCCGCAAAAGAGTGTACAGAGATGGAATCAAAGGAGGATAAGTAAAGCTGAAATAAAACCTTAATATTTAATACAAACTTTTTAGAAAGAAATGACCACTGAGCCTCTTACAAAATACATTAAATAAACACAAAAATCAACCACACACTGAAAACATCAATAACAAACACTCTTACACCAAATTAAGATAGGCTATACAATTACACTTTAAAGAGAGGGCCCTGAAAGTAATAGGATGTCGAAAAGACAGAATAACCCTAACTAATACAGACTAAATGTTTATAAAAAAAACTGCTTCCCTTAAGTGAGCTGTAAACAGTAGAAGAGGCAAACGCAGCCTTCAAATCACGGGTCGAGAGAATAATCTATAATTTCCCACTAGGACCATACCAAACGTAAGAGAGGTCCCCAAGGCACAAATCGCTGGTCCAAGGCGTAGCCTGACGAAATATCACTTTATTGTCGCAAGACAATCCATGGACACGGCAAATCCAACAGGAAATCACACCTTACCAGATGGCAGAGAGGTCCCCTTGGCGGTTTCACTGAACCAAGGGCGTAGCCTGATGGATAAATCAATCTCCCAAAGGAGGACAGAAGCAGCAGCTGAAGAAAGGTAAGTATTGTAATCCAGAGATAGTCCAATCATAAGGCAGGCCTACACAATGTCAAAGGTCCAGAAAACAACTCTCAGTCACTCGAGAAACAAAGCGTGGAATACAGCTCGGACGAAGCCAAAACCACACGTGAAAATAAAACAAGCTCATTGTAATTAAAACTAAACAACAAGTCAGAAATGTCGGGAGGAGGAAAACAGGGTCATTACGTCCCAAAGAATAATTACTGCCAAAGTGGTTACTCAAAACAAATTAATTTACGTTAAATTAAACACATACTGACACCTCCTCACCCAACAAAAAAAAAATCACAAGAAAATTTTTCTAAAAATATTGAACTTAACTCAAATTCAAAAATATATAAAAATGCTAATATCAAAAACAAACATAGCAATTCAATCTATATGAAATAAAACAAGGGACAATAAGAAAAATTCAAAGTCAATGACAAAACTCAAAAAGTGATTGAAAATACTATATCACATTGCCGGCCAAAAATAGATTAGTGGCAAAAAATTTTGTACCACTTTCAATACAGTCAATAGATATCAAATCTTTTTAATATTATGACTTAAAACTAATACAAGTAAATAATTTATAGTGACCACGCCAAAAAATAACATCAGTATCAACATATGAAGAAATAGGTAATATCCCCATGAACTCACAAGTGGAGCGGTGGGCACAGGTTAGCAGAACAACAATATTAACAAGACTAACCTATTATTAGACTAAACCTAGATAACCAACAACCAAAAATATAAATCGACCACGATGGGGCTAGTGTTACCGCAACCAAGGTCACCACTCATACGCAAGCCTGTAGCGCCTAAAAACGGCCGTGCTACAGGCCCGTGAGGCCGTGACCTGGCTAAATTATTCTGAAAACACAAATATCAGTCAAACAAAAATAAGGACCAAAACCTTAATAAATTAACCTTAACTTAGTCTAGGTCACCACTCATACACCAGCCTGTAGCGCCTAAAAAACGGCTGTGTAGTGCTACAGACCCGTGAGCCCGTGACCTATCTAAGCTTTGTGAAGAAAGAAATGTGGACCATTGGCACAAATGAAGAACAGGGACATAACAGTATATGATTAATGATTCATAAAAACTAACCATCAATCACCAAAAATAAGAAAAAACGTAACACACCGTTCACGTATCCATGATTTTTGACACACTCAATATTGTGCCCTTCACAACACCTTCCAATAATGCCTCTTTTCACTCCAGAGAGCGTCCTTACTCAACACTATTTGTTTTTGCAACTCACTGAGTTTCAAAGAGCGTCTTTTCACTTCACTTCACTCAGTTTTAGTGCCTCTACACTTCAGAGAGCGTCCTCACACTAAAAGGGTTTGGGCCTTAAATACACACATCATTAATGGACATATACAAGACAATGGTAACACCTTAAAATTAACCTGGACATACACAAGACAATGGTAACACCTTAAAATTAACCTGGACATACACAAGACAATGGTAACACCTTAAAAATTAGCCTCCACCAATAACACATACTAAAAATAAACAGAAATCAAAAGTACCTTAACCACTCTTAATCAAAAGACGACACCGAAGAAAACCTGCAAATCACGACATTTAACATCTTAATCTTAAGTACTTAATCCTAAATTATTTCATAAACAAAAACACCTGACACAACATTATTACAACACACCTGAAACCTGTACATTCAATAAATTTATAGGATTAATCAAATCAATTAATATAAGTATATACAAAACAACTTTACGAAAGAACAAAAAGGTTTTCTCAAATCAACCTATCGATCAGTCACTGATGCGTGATAGTGCATCAGCGACAACATTACTTTGCCTGGAATGTGTGAAAAGCTAAAAATTCCATTCCTGGAGCAGGAGGCTCCAACGCATCAACCGTTGATTTTTATTCCTAAACCTGTTCAAGAAAAAACCAACGGATTATGATCCGTTAATATTTTAATCAGGTCCTGAAGAGGATAAATATACCTGAAAATGATTAACAGCTAAAATTAATCCCAAAGTCTCTTTCTCTACAGTCAGTATTTCCGTTGTGCCGGGGATAACTTTTTAGAGAAATAGGCAACAGGATGAGATACTCCATGAGCATCTTCCTGCAACAAAACTGCTCAACCCCAACATCACTCGCATCAGTAGCAAGCGAAAAAGGAACGTCAAAATCAGGAGCTTTCAAAATAGGAAATTCATTAGGACCTGCTTTAACTTTTCAAAGGCATTTTGGGCATCATTAGTCCATACAAAGTCACATTCTTACGTAATAAATTAGTCAGGGCTCCAGCGATATCAGAAAAATTCTTAACAAATCTACGGTAATACCCTACTAAACCAAGGAACTTTTCTGACATCCCTGCGACACTTCGGTATTTCAATATGTCTAATAGAGTCTACGTTTGCCTGTTTCGGAGCCACTTTCCCAAAATCCTACTTCGTGACCCAAATATACAACCTTTGCTTTGGCAAACTCACTCTTTTAGGTTTATAACCAAACCAGCTTTCCTAAGTACCTGAAATAAAGCCTTAATACGTTTAAGATGGGTGTTCCAGTCATCACTATAAATTACAATATCATCAATATAAACAACACACCCCTCTAAACCTTGGACCAAAGTATTCATTAACCTTTGAAAGGTTGCAGCGGCATTCTTCATCCCAAAAGGCATTACTTTACATTGGTAGAGTCCGCGCTGCGTACAAACGCTGACAAATCCCGTGCCCGTTTGGACAGCGGAACTTGCCAATACCCTTTAACAAATCAAATTTAGTTATATATTTTGAATTCCCTATCCTGTCAATACAGTCCTCTATCCTGGGTAAGATAACTATCAGGCTTTGTGACCTCGTTGACTTTGCGGTAATCAAAACAAAGCCTGAATTGACCATCCTGTTTCTTTACCAAAACAACAGGTGAAGACCACGGACTGTTGCTGGGTTCGATCAGCCCGTGTCGTAACATATAATCAACCTCTTTATCCACAACATCATTTTTAAAATGGATTTAACCTGTAAGGGGATTGTTTTACCAGGTTGTGTTACCCACATCCACATCATGTTCAAGGACAGTGGTCTGTCCTGGAACATCCGAAAAACAAATCCTTATAACTAAAACTAACTTTTCAAAGATCCTGTTCTACTAAATTCAAATGTGAAACCATTTCTGAAAAATTTTCTAAAGAATGTTTCATTATCATTAGGCCATTCGGCACCATCAAAACAATCATCATCAAAAAATTACTCACGTCTGGAAAAGAAAAAGAATTAATACCGTTACACTTTGTAGTATCACCAACTAATGCCACGGGAATAACTTTGTCTTTGACCTTTATAAGCCTTTAACATATTTATGTGACACAACTGGTAGGGTCTCTCCTTTCAGGAGTTTCAACTAAATAATTAACATCAACTTACTTTCTTTAAAATTTTCCACGGTCCTGAAAATGAAGCTTTTAAAGGGTTTCCTGGAATGGAAGCAATACCAAAACATTATCACCCACTACAAAATTACGCTCCTAGTCTTTCGGTCAAAAAAAGTATTTCATTTTCTTTTGGCTACACAATAAATTTTCACCAGCAAACTTCCAAGCCTTCGTTAATTTATCACCCAAATTACTAACATAATCTAATAAATTCATATCAGGGCGTCCTCCCAAGATTCACGAACCACATCCAATGGACCACGCACACAATGACCAAAAATAAGGCTGAAAGGTGAAAATCCTAAAGACTGACTCGGCACTGACCGAAATGCAAATAATAAATAAGGTAGTTCCTTATCCCATTCAGAACCATTAACAAACAATACTTTTTATCATAGACTTCATGGTTTGATGAAATCGTTCCAAAACACCTTGACTTTCAGGATGGTACGGAGAAGAAGTCACATGATTAATTTTTTAATTCAGCCATCTTCTCCTAAATAATTTACTCAGAAAATTAGACCCACAATCGGGACTGAATTACTTTGGGCATTCGAACCTGGTGAAAAATTCAATTAATACTTCAACAATTTTAACAGATTTTACATTTCGTAGTGGTATTGCCTCAGGATATCGAGACATCCTATCCATAATTGTTAAAATATACTGATTGCCACTACGAGTTTTTCGGCAGAGGACCAACCACGTCAATAATTACCTCTGAACGGTTCAGAAACAACAGGAATAGGATGTAATGGTGCCTTTGGAATTGGTTGATTAGGCTTCCCGACCTTTTGACATGCATCACAACTATTTACAAATTTTTAACATCATCTTTCATCTTAGGCCAAAAATAATTTTTCACACAATTTACGAAAGTGGTTTTAAAAACACCAAAATGACCAGCCAAACCATTTTCATGAGCCAATGTCATTAACTCCTTTCGATAAACAAAAGGAACCACAATCTGTTTAACAATTTCACAACCTGTATTAATGGCATCAAAAGGTCTACTTATTCTATACAAAATATTATTAATTATCTTAAATCGAGGGACAGTCAAATCAGTAATTTCGCCAGACTCAACTGGCAGGTCTTTAAAAATCTGCTTTCTGAGCTGTAATAAGTTTCATAGTAGTCCAATTAAGTTTATTATCCAACACACCACTATCTATAACTAAGCTATCACTACGATCTAAACTACTCAAATCAACATCAACTACCGACTCGGCCGAGTCAACACTACTAGCCTTCGATCGAGTGACTACAGATATTTCATTACCGGAACTTAATACAATAGGGAAAGTTTTATTTATTAGGGCGACATCATTCCCTAACACCAAATCCACATCTTTAATAGGAAATTTATCAATAACGGCCAGTTTTAAATAACCTGAAAAAGACGGGCATGATAAATAAAAACTCTCAACCATATTCCTATTTGGTAAGACCTGACCGTATCTGGAAAACCACTTAACAAAACATATTCCTTATTTGAACATTCCCGATCAATTACCGGTAAAGGATTCTCTGAGAATTAAAGACTGAGCAGCCCCAGTGTCACGCAAAATTTTAACCTTTCTTTGCTCAGTCGAATTCCCAGAGCGAACAAAAACCATCAGACAAAAATTTCTGAAAAGGAGCCAGTGACTTATTGCCTAGTCACTGATTATTAGAGTTCTCAGCCACTGACTCGTTCTCATTCCTACGAATGGCCATTACCGGACGTCTTTCGGTCCTTTGTGACCTTTTTAAATGCATAACACATGCTCTTGACGTGCCCCTTCTTATGACAGAAGAAACAAGTCAAAGTTTTCAACTTCTCCGGGTTATCTGTGGTCTGCCTATTATAGCTGTTAACTGGAGTAGCACGAGAACCATAATTAACATTAGGCCTATTATACCTGTTCTGATTACTACTCCTGTTAACTCTCACCCAACCAGATTTCTCATTTCTGGGTACTTCCTATCACATTTTTATGAGAGGAGGTACTCATCACTTGCAATAGCCACCTCCTGTAAAGTTTCTAATTTTAACTCTTCGAGGTGTACCTTCACCTCATTAGGCACGGACCTTTTAAACTCCTCAACCAAAATCAATTCTTTAATTTCTCAAAGTCTGTCACCTCCTTGGACTTTAACCAGTCGCCAGCAAATTGCTCTTTAGCCCTGGCGAACTCTACAAAAGTCTGCCCTCTTTCCTTCTGTAAAATTACGGAAGCGTTGTTTAAGCTTCAGTACCAACTAAGTAAGCCTTCAAAACTATGGCCTTTACAGAATCATAATCTGAAGACAGATCTTCGTCCAAGGTAACGTAAACTTTCTGGGCCTTACCTAACAATTTTACTCTGAATAAGAGTGGTCCAATACTCTTTGGCCATTCCAACCTTTGAAGCTATTCTCTCAAAAGAAACAAAAACTCTGCCACGTTAACTTCCTGAAAATTTGGGACTAACTTTAGAGCTTCAGTTAGATTAATACAAGGCATTGCAGACACATTATGTTGGGAAGAAGAAGAACCCCTATTACTCAATGCTTGCATAGCAAGTTCAGCTGCCTCTCTCTCTCTCTCTCCTCAGCCTTCAACCTTTGGAGATCTATTTCCATTCTTTTCAACTGAATCTGCCTATCTAAAATTTCTACTGACACCGCTTCCTCCACCTGCCTAGTCTCTGGTTTACCTTCTGCCTTCATCACCTTAACCTTTTCATAAACATTAAGCAGCAAACAAGCCCTTCTTAACAGACCCAGGATTTTCAATTTCAACAAATTCTGCTACACTCTCTAAATCAGGCTTATTCAATTCTGCCAACCTGTCCTGCCACCCTTCTCCACTCAAGAGCTCCGGGATATTCAAATCAGCCATTGTAAATTAATTACACACAAGTAAATATATAAATGTATCTCACAAAATATACCCAAAACAAACCAATACACTGAACACCAATAACCACACAAATATCCTACCACGGTCAAGAAAAAAATTATAAACACCGATCAACACAAGAATATAGGAGAGAAGGTATTACTATGTTGCAAAACACCCCAAGAATCCACTCTATACACTCAAGTGACTACAGGATCCGACAAATCCTGGCAAGGTCGCCAAATGTTATGGGCCCACGCCCATCAAAACATACACAAGTCTCTTAAAATACAAACAAAGTCACTAACGACCAAGTCCACAATAGGTGGAATGGCCGCAAAGAGTGTACAGAGATGGAATCAAGGAGGATAAGTAAAAGCTGAAAATAAAACCTTAATATTTAATACAAACTTTTTAGAAAGAAATGACCACTGAGCCTCTTACAAAATACATTAAATGAACACAAAAATCAACCACACACTGAAAACATCGAATAACAAACACTCTTACACCAAATTAAGATAGGCTATACAATTACACTTTAAAGAGAGGGCCCTGAAAGTAATAGGATGTCGAAAAGACAGAATAACCTAACTTAATACAGACTAAATGTTTATAAAAAAAAAACTGCTTCCCTTAAGTGAGCTGTAAACAGTAGAAGAGGCAAACGCAGCCTTCAAATCACGGGTCGAGGAGAATAATCTATAATTTCCTAGGACCATACCAAACGTAAGAGAGGTCCCCAAGGCACAAATCGCTGGTCCAAAGGCGTAGCCTGACGAAATATCACTTTATTGTCGCAAGACAATCCATGGACACGGCCGTCCAACAGGAAATCACACTTACCAGATGGCAGAGAGTCCCTTGGCGGTTTCACTGAACCAAAGGGCGTAGCCTGATGGATAAATCAATCTCCCAAAGGAGGACAGAAGCAGCAGCTGAAGAAAGGTAAGTATTGTAATCCAGAGATAGTCCAATCATAAGGCAGGCCTACACAATGTCAAAGGTCCAGAAAAACAACTCTCTCAGTCCTCGAGAAACAGCGCCGAATACAGCTCCGGACGAGAAGCCAAAACCACACGTGAAAATAAAACAAGCTCATTGTAATTAAAACTAAACAACAAGTCAGAAATGTCGGGGAGGAGGAAACAGGGTCATTACGTCCCAAAAGAATAATTACTGCCAAAGTGGCTTACTCAAAACAAATTAATTTACGTTAAATTAAACACATACTGACAACCTTCCTTCTTCGCGCCAGTGACTTATACTAAAATATAACTTGTCACGAAAATGGAGTTTTAGTACTTTTTTAAAGACTGTAATTAGCTCTTGACGTAATAGGTTTTGTTTATTCCCTGGTGTCTTTGAAATGATATTTCATACGTATCATTATATACGATTTGCTTAAATGAATGTAAATGGCCTCAGGAATGTATAAAATGGGTCAGTCCAGTTCCTGTTTGGTCTACGACAGATATTTCACTAGTATGATCTATTACCTTCAGCCATTATTCATGAAAAGGTTATAAGTACAGGATCTATCTCGTAGAGCAAGATGAAGTCTACTGCATGATACAAAAGTGGCTAAGAAAAAAGTTAGAAGTAAACCCTCTGAATTTTGTGTTATCCATGACTGGGAGAAAAGTTTCACAGCAGTCAGTTCTGGCTTAGCGGTAGAAACCAGGATTAAAAAAATTATATATATCCAACGCCGAAGTTTCTTTGGCGCAATCTAGTTTTCTGTACAGCGTATAGTGATGTATGAGGCGCGGCCCATGAAACTTTCAGCCACGGCCCGATCGTGGCTTGTCCTATAGCGTTGCCAGATGCACGATCATGGCTAACTTTCACCTTAAATCAAATAAAAAAAATACTGAGGCTAGAGGGCTGCAATTTGGTATGTTTGATGATTGGAGGATGGATGATCAACATACCAATTTGCAGCCCTCTAGTCTTAGTAGTTTTTAAGATCTGTGGGTGGACAGAAAAAGTGCGGACGGACAGACGAAGCCATCTCAATAGTTTTCTTTTACAGAAAACCAAAAAGGAATGAATATGAGAGAATATTAACTGCCACTTAAAGTATGTTAGAGCTAAAAAGATTTCGCGATCCGGTTCTTTAATATTGATTTGACCTACGAGTTATGAGTGATCTTCCAGTCGACTGGAATACTAGTTTGCTTGTAGATGTAGATCGGAACAGTCGAGATTAAAAGATCAGAATGTTTCCGGGTTTACAGCTATGTACAAGGGTCATCACATTCTGGAATATGTGGAATTCCAGGGAAGGTTGGGAGGATTAGGGGAGGATGAGTAGATGGGGGAAGTTACGAAAATGGTGAAAGTAACCAAGACGAGGTGGGTGTATGTTCAATCTGCACCCCTTTGCCAGCTGCTCTTTATGTAAGAGCAGCTGTTAGTCTTGGTGCCAGCACTCTCATCCTCACAATCATGTCCAACCATTTACGATACTTCATGTACCATTCGTGGTGGCACTCGGTGTAATTTTGACACCTTGTGTTCGTTCCTCCCCATATTTGCATTTTCCAGGTACACTTTGGTGTCTCGACTACTTCTGCATATGACACAAACCATTGGCATCACGCACCGTATTCGTTGATATCTGGAGCAGCAGTCATGATATTGTCTTTTTAAAAGGTACGGCATTAAAAAGAATAGCGAAAATAATGCAAGCACATAATAAAATATATTTATACTCTCGTGATATTATGCATCATGTTAATTAGTTCGATGAAATATAGTTTTCCTTTAATTAAACTCGAAAAGCCTTTTGTGGACCTTTATATCCCTAGTGCTTACGTACTAAGAACTCTCTGGAGATAGCCACCGAATAACCAAACGATTCATTACATGCTAAGAAAAAGAAATGCTGGTGCAAACCTCCGTAGTGGGTTCTGCAGTACTTTGAATGAAATATTAGCCGCTCAGTAAGTTATCAGCAGACGAGGCAATACAAACGTTTTTCAGTCTTATAAATGAACCATCCAGCGCAAAGATGAATCAGTCCCTAAATGCTGAGGAATTTTTTTTAGTAAAACGATCCCCTATTTAGGCATTAATGAGGGTCTGATATAGCCTATTTATTTTTCTTAGGTAACAATCCAAGTATTTGTTTAAAAAAAATAAGGAGGTAGAGAAAGTTTGTTGTTGTTGTTGCTGTTGTTGTTTAAGATTAAGCCAGCCTTGTGCTGGCACGGGGTCTTGCTCCTGGAGCAGCCTGTAACTGGCTGAGAAAGCTTACATGTATGGAAAGGAAGGTGAGGAAAGGAAATGGGCAATTACATTAAGAAATAGTAAAGCATAGTAATTTCTTGTGAAATAAAGAAACTATTTCAGTATCTCTATTTCAATATCTTTTCATTAAGGCTGACCATAAAAGAAGCATCATTGTCTCAGACGTTAGATATAATACAATTCAAAGCACCATTTTATTGTAAAATGAATTTGCATAATTGTAAAAGGTCTCAGTGGCATGATTATCGCTTATTACAATAGCTGACACGAACAATAACCGAAAATTGCAATCAAAGGCAGAGTTTGAAAAAAATATACTGCCAAACAGTATTTATTGCCAAGCATAAGTTTAGTCTTCTCCTACAGCCACACACAAGATGATACAAATGGGAACAAGATGATACAAATGGGAAGATCATTGATTCATGGGAAGTTTACTGGCGTCACAAATAACTACTTCCATCGGTAACGCTATAATAAAAGAGGGACGTATTAACCCCCACAAATAGGCCATAATTTCCTCCATGGTAAAGAATGGAATTCAGTCTGAAAAAAAGTAGCTTCCAAACGGATCTTCAGACGATTGTAAGCTGGAGTATGAACATACTTGCTAACTAGAAAATACATCGACAATCGAGCTTTCCAGGTAGACATTTGCAAGCTGCCAGAAATTTCCATAATTGTAGGATTCCACTGTCAGCCGTTAGCCAAATGAAGCAGACGCTTTTATGTTAATTCTCATGCCCATTAAAGTAAAATAGCTTTTTATTCATTTATTCGTTGAAAATATTTTGTTTTTAGCTGAGATAGGTCTTCTGGAAGGAAAACAGGTGCCTTCTGTGAAGTACTTGCACTATTTAAAATTTCAAAAATTTTAAGTATAGTAATATTCACAGAGATTCTATCAAAAGTCAAAATAGTTATTCTGTTCGCCACTAACTTGAACTACAGCAACGGCACATTTTTCACTTCTAGATGCCAGCATATCACTTGACTAATTTTTTATTGACTTAATCTTCGACCAAAGATCTATGTAGCGGAATGTTATAAAGCAAACAACACCGCCTTGACCTAAGAAAGTCGAAGAAAGGGAGGCCAACGGCCATTGTTAATCTTGTTTCAACATCCGCCCACCTTTAGGCGATATTGGGTCAGGCGGCCATATTAACTCCAACGTCTCGTCCGTGTGTTGTTTTGGAAAAGAGAGACGGAGAAATAATATAAATGTCTGGGGATTCCAGGAAATGAGGTGACGGATGAGAATTTTCATGTTATTCTATATATGGTTATAATTAAGAGAGATTTTATAAACAATCTGTTGCTACCTAATGTATAACAGGTCAGCTAAACATAATTCTGGCTCCTGTTACGGCTGACATTAAAAATTTCATATTCATATTTGTTATAAAAAAAAACTTAAATATATTACAAAAATAATATGTAAATCAGATTTTATAGGAAATATAAGGTAAATTATATTTTTTTTATAATCTACAGCAAACCTTATGAAACTTGCCAAGAAATTATACTCGGACCAAGAGTATAATTCAAAGTAATCTGATCTGCAGACTTTCTGTTCGTTTTGTGTAGTATCAAATGGATCCCCGCCGCATTTGCTGTATGCTCCTTGAATATTATTCTAATATCATATTCGAATAAGATTTAAGATGAGTACCCTGCGGACGTTTTGTTTTACTAACCATCCACTACTATAATACAATATGAACAGTTTAAACAATTTGTTACAACTTCTTAGGAATTTACAAAGTTTTTTTCTATATGTGGAAACACTCCTTACGTTAAAAAGGAGTAGCGTTCAGCTAAAACTGGAATTCATTTCCTCACACCCGTTCCTTGCATATAGGTAGGCATTTTTCTGCTCCAGTGGCAGTTCCAGTAACACATACTGTATATCGGCTGTCTTTGATGAACATATAGGCTTTTTTGCGTCATAACGACGGTACCAAACAGTAGGTTGACAGACATTTGACGAACTGACTTTTCTTAGATAGATCTTTGCCGAAAATATCATTTACTTAAAGGAGAGTTAACTTAAAACATTAACAATGAAAACTGATTTTATGATTCCACTTTCAGACAAGTGCATGATTTGTATGTTGACTGAACGTATAGCATCTAAATAATTTCATATTATGACTGAGACGTGGCCGTCAAGACAATTGTCTCCTAAATATTAATTCTATTCAGCTCTTTTACAAGGTGTTTCCAGATGGCCAATTATAAATTATAATGATTAAAACCCCCTTTAAAGAAACATTGCTGGTACATTTACAAAGGTATTTTGTAGAAACACAAGTAATCATCAGAAACCAGATAACATCATAATAATGAAATTTCGAGTTTTGCCGTTGAACAGAGCTGACAAAAGATACGAAGGTCAAAGAATATAAAGGACCGTGATTCGTCATGAACCACTGGCGACGACTGAGATCGGCTCCCCCCTTTTCCATTCTCTCTCTCTCTCTCTCTCTCTCTCTCTCTCTCTCTCTCTCTCATATACTTCCATTTCCTTCCCAAGATATTTCTTGTTTACCCCTGTTATTCAATCACCGTCAAAGTCACTCGTCTGTTTATTTTTCCCCACATCCGTTAGATCACTTCACTGTCCCATTCACAAGATCTGAAGGTATCAAACTCATTCTTCACTTCACTCAGCCCTTCGTCACATTAACTATAATGGTCAGGTCGCCAAAGGTTCATTGCTCCAGGATATTCACACCGCGAGGATCTCCCTTTGAGCAAACAAATAACAGGTCCCCTCACGCCTGACCAAATCGCTACCGGGCCAGGGTGGGATTGGGAATGATTTCCCGCAGTTCTTTGTGGGATGCTCCCCGTGTTCACGTTTCTTTTAAACGCCTCATTTTCATTCGGAAATTATATATAGATTTTGCATCTATTTCTAGGTCGCTACTCTCATTTATATATGTAATGAAGTCTTTTCTTTTTTATTGTTTTATTCGTTACTCATGTAAAGAAGTTTATTATTGTTATCTTTGTAATGTTTGTTATAGTAACATTCTGTTGCTTCTTATTTGAATTAGTTTTATATTTCCTTTATAGTTGTTTTATCATTTCTGGCTTTGTTTGCTGTTAGTTGTTAGAGTCCCAGAAGGCTTAGGAAGACACAGTGCAGCTTTCTTACTTCATTAACACACTAGTAAACTTATACAGTATATATACAAGTCAGTAGTATGACTACTAATTGAAGTATGAGCCTTTCTTCTTAACCCACAACTGTGGAGTCTCTCAGCCTCACTCTGCTAAGGCTCTCGGATCTTCTCTCTCCCTTCAAGCTTGCCTTCTTGAAGGTTCTTCAAAGGAAATGTCCATCCCACCAGTAGGCAGACAATTGCTTCTGTTCCGCCTTGTAGTTGTCCTTAGTGGTTGGAGATTATCTAACGACGTCCCTTGGGTGTGATTAATTGACTTAATCCCCTCCTTTGTGGGTGGGACTAATGACATCACTGGAAGCCTTCAGGTTCAGGCGAAAGTTGAAAGGTCAGGACACAGGTGGGATGGGTAGGCAGTTTTTAATGGTTGCGCTTAGATTACTCTCACACCAATGTTTTGGCTACATACTCACAACACTTCCTGATCGTTATTCTCTCTCTCTCTCTCTCTCTCTCTCTCTCTCTCATTTGTCTATTAATGGTTCTCTCATTTCTTTTTCTCTTTGTATATTTATGCTATTCTAACTAATATTCTCTAGATATATATATATATATATATATATATATATATATATATATATATATATATATATATATATATATATATATATATATATATATATATTATATATATATATATATGTGTGTGTGTGTGTGTGTGTGTGTGTGTGTGTGTCTGTGTGTATGTATATGTATTTTTTAAGATGGGTCATATTGTAAACCTAAATATCTTGAATCATTTTTTTTGGCCCAATTGTCCGGTCATGTGTGTGAATGAAATTTTAAGAAATGTTCTTTTGCAATTATTCACAATAATTCACAATGATTATTTACCAATATGGTAAAGGCTAATAAGACGACTGCTATTACCAGTTAATTTCTCCAAAATAAAAAAAAAATAACGAGAGAAGACAGGTGCAACTAAATTCTAACAAAATCTAAAAAAGCGTAAAAAAATATGTACTAAAATATAGTTATTCATGCCTAACCGCACAGTCAAGTAAGTAAAAGGCCACTGTTCCGAATCTATAGCATAGGTTATAGTCCTTGGTTTAATTCCTTCAGCTAGCTGTTTTAAGCCTGATAAAAGGCAACCAGGTTTGGAACTTAACATACCCAAGTTAAAAAAAAAACAGTGAACAAATATTCCCCATCAGCCACACAAAACTTAATTGAAATGAATGAAAGCTATTTGCTCTTAGCTACCGCAATAAAATCAGGTCACAGATAATTATAATATCAGTAATATAAAAACAAAAATGCAAAGTATTTAAATTCCTACATTCAATCCATTTTTACCCAGACAAATGATCATCGTGAATAATACATAGCCAAATCCTTATAAACAACCTAAGAGACGGTTTTGTCCTCCATCCCTCAGAGTTGCTCAGATAGGTTAACATAGAGGTATTTAAAGGAAATGCATATAAACATTTTAGAGTGAATTTTCATAACACACACACACACACACACACACACACACATATATATATATATATATATATATATATATATATATATATATATATATATATATATATATATATATATTAATATATTTATACATATATATATACAGTAAAATACATATATATATATATATATATATATATATATATATATATATATATATATATATATATATATATCATTATATATATATATATTATATATATATATCTTTCTGCCTATATATATGCATACATATATATGATATAGAAGATTTTCTTTTTCTTTTATATATATATAAATAACCATTAAGCTCTTCTGCCTCGAAGATTTTCTTTTTTTTGTTGAAATAACCTTTTTTTGTTCAAATTATTCCTAAAATTTCAACCTCGAAATATATATATCTCCTTCTTCGTTAATAAACATTTCCAGCCTATGCAAGCTTTACTTTACTTATCTTCTGCAACCTGATGGATCTATTGCTTATCCATTTAATCTGGGACGCTTTAAAAAGCCTTTCTTTCTTGTACTTACAGCAAAGATCAGTAGATCCAAAACTGAACATAATGCGAGTTATCCGTGTAATATTTTTATGCGGTTGAGTTGTTTATTGTCTCTTATTTCATCGAGCAGTTGATCATAATTTATATCCAGGCATGGCACGTAGTTGGAGTGCTGTTTGGTGCTTTGCATTGCAGTGACAGGACAAGCCTTTTTTTTTTTTAATGATTACTCCTTAGTGGATGTTAATTTACCGTTTTTCTCATTCTATTCCATGCAGGTTAATATGGCATCTGTGTCCACTCTGTGTTTGCTGCAACCTTAGAATACTTTGGGCGTCACGCTACTCTTTGGGACTCGCTACTGATTGCCCTTATTCCAAGTAAGTGCAAATCAAAACCTACGCTGGTATTTCCAAACAGAGTTCAGGATGACTGATTCTATCATTTACTCAGAACCCGGTTAATTTTTTATTCAAAATCAAGATGAATAATTATGTGGATAACGCTTCAATTAGATCAGATAGTACAATTTAAACTTGATGACTTCCATTTCACATGTGGTAAGCAAATATTGCATTGGAGAAATATAGGTGACGATAACGTCCTGAGATCAGAAAGCAGTTTTACACACTATTATTCGTAATATATATATGTGTATTTACGTGTATGTATGTATATATATATATATATATATATATATATATATATATATATATATATATATATATATATGTGTGTATGTGTGTATGTATGTATATCAACGCTGTCACTGACTTGGTCAGATAAAGTTCTCGTGATTATAAACTTAGAAAATTAGGCGTCGGATCTTATTCCTTCTTCAAGTGGTCGACATCAGAGTCGCCGTTAATGGTATCTTTAAATAAGTTGTATTGCGTCTCGTATTTAAAAAAAATCGCTTAAGGACTTTTATTTCTTTTTTTTAGCGGCGACATTATTGCTGGCCTTGATTATCATATATTACATTATACAGGTGATACAATTATTGATGTAGTTATTTGCTTTTCCCCTATTCAAAATGAAGTAGTACAACCATGGGGTCGTCCTCCACTTTTTTCAATAAATTTATTATATTTCTCTTTCTTTCTGTTGTTGTATTCATCTATACACGGTTGTTCTATTTACGCCTAGCTACCGAACAATCTACGATAGAAACATTAGTCTCTTGCAAGCTAACGATCGATTACCTGTGAGATAATGTGGTGCGGTTGAGTCTGTTACCTGTGTTATCGGTGCAAGTGACGAGACAGTTCACCTTTCCTGCACGAGTGTGGCGTCACACGATAACATACAACGTTATGAGATTTTTTGGTATTTATGTTTTTGGCAACGATTATGGTAGAATTGTTTCTTTCTTTCTTTATATATATAATTTCGATGATGATTAATCAATATTATTTTATTAGTTAATATGCTTTTATTTGGATTTGAAATATAGTTTCTAATTTGATTCTTTTGCACGATCGCCTGACGCGAAATTTTTCAAAATGTTTCTTCTTTTTTCTTAATATGAATTTTTTTATATTGTTAACCGTATGATTAGTAACCAAAATCGAATTAAAAAAAAAAGCACATGTCCTTGTATGTATCAAAAGAATAAATTATTGTTAGGTGAACGAAAACTTCTGGCACATGTTGCAATACATTTCTGAGTGATTGTAACACCTTTATTTTAAAGATGGAATCGGTCTGCAGGTGATGCATTCATTGAATTCACTTGAAGGCTAAATTCTTAACGATGGAAACACTTACTAGACCCCAGCCCTTGATTGGGTGGAAATTTGTACTGCTGGACATTTTTTTTTTTTTTTTATGGAACTGTTTGCTCTTTAGTTTTCTGTAAAATAAAACTACTGAGGTGGCTTTGGCTGTCCGTCCGCACTTTTTCTGTCCGCCCTCAGATCTTAAAAACTACTGAGAATAGAGGGCTGCAAATTGCTATGTTGCTCATCCACCCTCAAATCATCAATAGTTTTTATTTTAGTTAGGGTTAAAGTTAGCCATGACCATGCGTCTGACAACGCTATAGGACAGACCACCACCGGGCCGTGCCTGAAAGTGTCATGGACCGCGGGTCGCACACCATTATGTGCTGTACAGAAAACTGAATTGCGCCGAAAAAACTTCGGCACATTTTTTACTTGTTCTCCGTAGTCAGCAAAGAACGTAATGTGTTAAGCTGGCGAAAGTTAGGGTGCTCTCCTTAACGTCTCTTATATCTACAGAAATGATGGAATACAGATCAAGTCCTAGTTGGACGTCAGTCGCCTTCAGGGATCATATATTTTTTGGGAAAATTTTCGAATCAGGTGACTGTGTCTTCAGTAAAAAATCATCCACGGTACCATTCTCCTAAGAATTTCTTCTGGCAAGAATATTTCATAGCCACCTCAGTAACTATGCCACTGGAATTACTGTGGCTAACTAGTTACTGAGAATATCAGCTTTCAAATGATTTTCAGGTACCAGGGTGCAACACTGCCAGCTACCAGAGGTTATTCATATGTATTGCTTTTCTCTAAATATTAAAAAGGCTACACTGGTACTTTGAAGCACCTGTACCGTTATGAAATTTTTCACTTTTTCTCGCGCAGTATTTAGCGAAGTTTGTATTAATCGGGTTGTTCATTTAGTAATGTCCTTTTGCTTTTATCATGTGCATTATCGTTCTCGTATAATTTTTTGGGTTAGCATATAGATTTAGGCGCACCTTGAATAATAGTAACATATACTAATAGTAATAAGTCTCAGATTCTGTAATATGATTAAAAACGTGCAAGGTTCGGAATCCAAATATCATAGTTGACACAATAAACTGTTCATTTCAAACAATTCTTACAAAATCCAGGATCATAAACTTAATCGTTAAAGAGAGTATTAATTCTGCATTGCGCCAGAAACGATCCAATTTAAAAAAAAAAAAATACCTTCACTGATACGATTAACTTGTTAATACGATTATAAGAATTAATCCTGGTGATTTCAAAACGAATATGTGTGCGGAATTATGCTTGATTATATTCTACACACTTCATTTCCCATGGGGATAATAGGAGTGAGTATTTTCCTTTATTTATGGACTTTTCTCAAATCAGTCCGTTCGAGCGTATGATTAACTATCGTTATTCATTGCTAAAAATATCAATTTCTTTGCTGTTTATAATCAACGAGAAAGTTGCAGTTAAAATTTTCATTTCGTATTTTTAAGATTTATATTTCCATTAGAATAGAGTAGCAATATGTTTCGGCTAATAATGTTTATGAATATGGAGCAGGCGTTCAAGTACGGAAATATACGGTGAAAATCTCTCTCTCTCTCTCTCTCTCTCTCTCTCTCTCTCTCTCTCTCAGTCTCTCAAGCTCTTCGTTGGGTGAGTCGGTAGAGCTGCGGACTGTCACTCGATGGGCCGGAGTTCAATTCCCCGGCCGGCTGATGAAGAGTTAGAGGAATTAGGAATTTATTTCTGGTGATAGAAATTCATTTCTCGCTATAATGTGGTTCGGATTCCACAATAAGCTGTAGGTCCCGTTGCTAAGTAACCAGTTGGTCCTTAGCCACGTAAAATAAGTCTAATCCTTCGGGCCAGCCGTAGGAGAGCTGTTAATCAGCTCAGTGGTCTGGTAAAACTAAGGTATACTTTTCTCTCTCTCTCTCTCTCTCTCTCTCTCTCTCTCTCTCTCTCTCTGCTAGGGAAACGTAACAACCGGGTATAGAGAGAAACATAAAGCTACTGGCAGATGACGTTGTCTCTCAGTGGCACCCCTTCTGCATATTCAACGAACGAGGAAAACTATCATAAGTGATATAGGGGACTTCCTAACAGAAATTTTAGGTATGCAATTTTTGCATATTCTCCGTCAATACACACAAAAAAATATTACCTTGCTAACAAACTAGACTTCATTATAGATGTAAGCAAGACTTAACGTAAAGACAAACTTTATCATTTGTTTATATTTACTGGTGAAACTGTTATTCATACGCGTCATATTCCTTACGCTGTGAAATAAAGATGAAAGCGGCACACCTCCATCAACATCTCCAGCTGCAGTCTACCTAAAAAAGAAATACCAAGCCGTTTATTTCCATCTAATCACTGACCAGCTTTAATAGTGTCAATATTTCTTATCTTGAGGCGTTTTGATATTCTCCGTGTCAGTTATTAAAAAATACTGGTAGTTTTAAAATGGAGAAACAAATCCGCAGTTGCGTAACTGTACAAATACAATACAATCTTAAATCTATTTGTACTGTTACAGAACGGTGGATTTGTTTCAGTAATGTGAGCTACATATGTAAGGAATTACCTAAACGGCCTCAGGAATCGTTACTGTGACTTTTGAGATTTAAAGTTCTTCCTCTGCTGAAAAATATATGTGATTCAGTGATTTGTTTTGATAATTTTATTTTGAGAGCTTATTCAGATTATAGTAACAAAGAAAATGACATAACTTTGAGTTATAAGAATTTGCTTTATACGCACAGCGGAAACAATAATGGCATAAACTAACCAAGCGGCATAAATCTCGAACCAGAAAGTATATCAATAGAGAGAAATAATTCGTAGGAGAAAGCCAGAACAAAGTAAATTTAGAAGCTTTTAGAATCAAGACATTTTCATATTTCATTTAAGTATTAGGTTACATAGGCAGAGCATCAAACACACCAGTCAGCAATTAGACACAAGCGCTGCTTGAGAAGGATCCCAGTATTACCCTTCACTCTCAAAGCTTGTATTTTGGACCTCCCGTCCCCTTCACATGATCAGGTCCCTGTGACGACCACATCTACCATTTTTTTTTTTAGATTTTTTTTTTTTTTTGTGTGTGTTGAAGGGTGTTGGGAGTTAGAGTAGGAGTGGAGATAACCAATCCAAGTACCAAGTAGGACTGAGGATGTATGAAGAGGTTAGGGAGCTCGTTTCTGCCATTAGTATTGACAGCCATAATAAAGTTCTAAGCTACACAAATCTTAATCTAGCGCTTATTTACGAAGGAGTTGGAATTTAATTCCTCACAGCTGATGGACTTTCGGTGCTTCGCTGATTTCTTGGTATTTCGTCCAATTCCTTTTTGTTTGAGAGCTTAATTAAATTTCTTTCCTTTGGGTTAAGCAGGAGCCTTTGCCCTTAGACTACGCTTTGTTACTGATAATTTAGCCTCTCATTCTTCCGCTTGAGTGCACACCTTATTCAAGGTTTGTGAACAGTGCTCAGGATTTGTATCCCGTATATTAAGCAGGCTGTTTTATAATATTCCGTAAATCTACTCTTGAATTAACGCATTGGACAGCTTTCGTCGTCACAGTACTTCTTCCACATGCCCAGTCTTTTGTTTCGAGTTTGTTTGTCTTTCATGTGAAGTGTTGTTTCTTGTTTTACGCTTTTTAGAGAAGGAAGAAACAACTTTATGCAGTTCAAGGTCTCTTGAACTGGTTTTTTCTTTGATTTTTATGTATTATCTTATATCTTGTGATCTTGGAGAACGCTATCGTTCATTTTCAGAAGACTGTTGTCATTATGAACAAATCTGAACCGGATTGCTTATTATGAAGTATTAATTATTTGACTTCGGAGGAGTTAGTCCATCTGCATGTTGAATTTACTTGACGTAGTATTTTAAGTGAGTATATCTTTTGATTATAGATTTTGAATCTTCCGAAGCTACGATACTACGTATCGTGATCATTACGAAAAAACCAAAACTACTTACTACAAATGAAGAATTGCTAAAATGGACCAAAATTTCCTCCTCATTTTTTTATACCACTCGTTTTTCGTCAAGTGTTAGACCAGCATCTCATCATATTTTTAAAGAGATATGATTATCCACTTGGCATAAAAATTCTCCCCGGTTTTGCGTGACCAAATTTTGTGGACCGCTTACCCACTCAAGGGTATGATTGATCTTGTAAGAAAATCACGGGCGAGAATTTTATACCCCAGTGTCTCGGAGGAATTTGTTCATCGGAAAAGCCCTTATTTTCTCACCTACGTTACAGAATTTGTCGACGATTCGAAATATATTGATCCACCAACCCTTAGTAATTTAATTTGTCATTATGGTGTCGTATTATGCGGGTTTGCTTAGGTTTTATGGGAGCCAGTATTACGTCTCATAAAATAAGACGGCCGAGGTTTACTGGGCTATTATCCGGAGCTGCTTCTCCTGCCTTCTCTCTCTGTCTCCTTTTATCTATCTATTCATCTAATTTATCTATTTTTCAGTCTATCTCTCACGCTTTCTTTTTCAGGCAATTGTATTTTGATACCTATCTTACTATCACCATCAGAGTACCTGCAACAGTAATTATTATATTATTACGAGAACAATGAAGATATCGCACAAATTATTAAAACTCATGACTATTGGCTCAATTAAGCGTACATTTCATGCCAGTGCTTCGAGTACTTTTAAACTGTTGAAGTAATATCTGGGATTCTAGTATCTATTACAAAAGTTCATCTTGGAAGAATGTTACTAATAATAAATTGCCGCATAAAACCAAGTAGCAAATCTCATTTCAACTTTATTTTGAAACTAAATGATTTTCCAACTCAAAAGAAGCTGAAGTAAGGAAGGATTCACAAATGCAATACATGTTTTTTTTTTTGTAACATACCGCTATGACACAGTTGTCTATTGTGAATTTTCTTGTCTCTGTTGCATTAAACGTTTAAATTATACTGTTCCGGCGACAACGAGTTACAGACTAAATAATAATAATAATAATAATAATAATAATAATAATAATAATAATAATAATAATAATAACCTCTACTTATGTTTTGTCGTCTTTATTACTCTCTTCTTTTTTCTGCTGATTTCAGCAGACTTGATATAATTATCCACTGTGTGACCCCTGCTCAAATGAGTTATTTGTGGTAGGCATCAATAAGATTTAACGACTGTTGCTTGTATAAGCCAAACCACATTTTCATTGGCAGTTACGCAATCCGAGTGACTCGACCAGTTGGTAGATTATAGTAACAATAAAAACAAAACAAAACGATGATCCAGCGTAGTGAATTTGGTAACCGAATTTAATAACAGCCGGAAGTGCTTGCATTTAGTGTTACAAATTTGCTTACTCAACGCACAGATGACGGTTGAACGCTCTCTACTGAATGCTCTTGTTATTAGCGGTGTAGCTGCTTTATTTGTATCAAAGCTGCTGCTCTTCCCACTCTCCTTCCATCTGTTTCATCTGAGATTATAATGGTTTGTCTCTCCCTTTAATCAAGGCAGCCTTCGGTCAGCTTAGATAAGCTGTTCAATTATTGTTCAGTATTCTATTCCACCTTTCGATAGAACTTGTAGTAACTGGTACTTGGTAACTAACCTTCCCGTTGTTTATGATTTTGCGCTTTTTTTTCGAAAGTATTTACTTGTTTCAAATATTTTTATCAATTAGTTTGATCTCTCTGTTGCTTTTCATTTTGTTGCTTAATAGAGAAGTTTCTGCATGGAAGCTTATCTATGCATAGCCGTTAGTGTAAAAGTGAGAGTGATTGTCGTCTTTCATAGAAAGCTACTCCTTGTAAAGTGATATGGCGTAATAAATAAGTAAATAAATAAATAAATAAATGAGTAAATAAACCAAACAATATGAATGTGTGTATATGCGTGTGTGGCGTGTGTGCGCAGATGTGCTTCAGGGAAAAATCAGACACAAGGCATAGAACGCATATAAATCCAGATTAGTTTAACTTTTAGTTTTTAAAGACATCTTTGAGAAAACAGCCTTGAAGCTTCCTTGGGAAAATAAATTCGAAATCGGTTAGTATTTTTACTTAGTGTTTGATATTTTCCTGTAGCACATCTGCTCACACGAACATAAACACGAACATACACGCCCACTAACACGCAAACGTATTATATATATATATATATATATATATATATATATATATATATATATATATATATATATATATATATGTGTGTGTGTGTGTGTGTGTATGTATGTATGTATATATGTGTGTGTTTGTGTATACATTAGGTAAACCGAGATAGAAAAAGCAGAGGAATGATGAAATTAAGCGAAGAGCCAGTGAAAAAATCCAGAGCATATAAGAAAAGTGGCAACAACAACCATAGTAGAATTGGTTCCCTGAGTTATGGTCAAGGAGATGATTGACTTGAAGCCACCTTCCTCTTTTCGCAAAAGAAAAAAAATAAAGAACCCTAGATTCAAAAGAACTAAATGTCATACCCAGAGATATTTTACTAAAACAAGGACTGCATGAGAGGCATTCAAGAACGGAATAAGATGTGGGAATTCTGAAATTCTTTTAAGAATATTGGAAACTGATTTACACCTCTATCGAGACTCGAGACCAAACCGTGAAATGCTGTCCTTCTCTCTCTCTCTCTCTCTCTCTCTCTCTCTCTCTCTCTCTCTCTCTCTCTCACCCCGTAAGCAGAAACTTTTTAGAACTTGAACGAGTGCCATAGTTCTAAAATGGTGTAATAGCAATAATTTGGTAAACAGGGCAGTCAGTAGGTCCTCTTTCCAGTTGTTTTGTTTACTTGACTGGAGTACCGTGCCGTTGTTTATAATATCCTGGTCAAGATTAGCGCCTCAATTGGCTGTCTCATTTAGAACAGTTACAGAAGTGACCAGTAATTTCACACCGTGGATTGTTCCAGAGGCCTCTGTCAAATATTGAAGGATTTGGGATCAGGGTATTCTGTTTTTCCTAGTCGTTAACATACTCAGAAATGTTTTGTGAGTACATCTTTGCTTTGCCCTGCAGGTAAGTGCACTAATCAAATAAAATTCCCTTGAAGTCAATTATTCATAATTTATAGTGACTCGATATAGATGTTATTCGTGGTTGAATATAGTTTAATATCACACTGCCTTGGCCGGCCAGGATTCGAACTTGGGCTTTTGGTTCAGAAACAACGATAAACCGTCGACATTGACCATTCGACTATCAAGAGATATAAGTTGATCTCGTCTCCTGAAAAACTGGAAGTTTCGGAAACGGTCTTTTTGATGTTTCAAGAGAATTGACTGTTACATATAAAAAGAAACAAGGAATCAAATGCACGCTTTTCAGTCGTAACGCTAAAAGCAAGTATTTTTCTGTCGTTCACCTTACCAACAAGAATAGAAAAAGTCTTTGTCCCTTGATCTATGATATTGATGTAACAAATGTCAGATCTATTAATCGTATCATTCCATAGCATCCATCGTTTCCTTCAACCTCGAGCACAAGGACACAAAATACTTAACGAACAGAAAAGGAATCTCTTACCAAAAAATGCAGACGATTCTCCCTGAGCACCGTCTCAACTTTGAGAGGAGGCATTCGACATCGATTGGAATTTCCCATTTGTAGTGCGCTTTCATTTCCTTTCTCTAGCAAAGCAATTGACCTGCTTGATAGCAAAACGAAGAAAAGGGACTTTTCGAGAACAGAGGTTTAGATAATACAAGTAAAATGTGAATATCCTTGAACTAAAAGGGTCGGGAATAAAAGTGTCTCGTTTTCTGCTCTGACCTCTACTAATATTGTCTATAACTGGATGTACGCGCTGAACTAAAAAAATAGTAATAATGAAACATTCAATTTTTTTCCTTCTGCATCAGGATACCCCTACTAACATCATCCTGTGTTCAAAAACGTTGTTCATTCCAAGGAATCTGATAGACATTCAAACAATTTCTTTCCTATTCTGTAAAAATTATCTGACTGAAAATAAAAAACGTGAAAAAAATATCGCAGGACATGCGAGAGCTTTGTCAGTAGATTTTGGTAAAAAATGAAACAAATAGAGGGTGAAAGGTTCACTTCACAGAAAAACACCTTGGGTGCTTGATGGTAGCCAAAGAAGTCAGGAAGGTTTAGAAAATTAGTTGCACTGTTTGTCGAATATCATCGTTGAAAAAGGCATTTTTAAAAAAAAGCTTTTATTAAGTCACGAACTTGAAATAACTTCTGTGAAATGATAGCTCAGTAGACAATATTTAATGTGAAAATACATGAGAATTAGGAATCTCAGTAAAGAGTATGGAGTATTATGACGCTTCAGAAATGTGTTTATAATCTGGATAATAACGAGATTTTAGAAAAGTGATTGAAAAATGTATTCAATTAGGTACTGCCAGTTAAGAAGAGGAATCATTTGGGAAAATAGGAGAACTAAGAATGCTGGCAGGAGTTTTTTCCCTTATTATTTCAGAAGTGTAGTTGAATTTAAGAAATGATACGTTTTAAGAAATAGGTAGCAATATCAGCTTCACGATGATAGTTCAGACAGCATTCCTGTCAAAAAAATAATCTGGATGAGGAAAATAGTTGGATGATTCGTTGTATTATGATTGGTAAGAGGACTGTTGCTATTTATGAAAAATGTATTGTGATAACATTTTACTTTCGAAAATTATACGGCTGCTCTGTAATACAAACAAAACTTCGATTTCACTATATAAAGTAAATTATTACCGTCAGCAAAACAAATTAGCTCTCGCACAGTCTTTCAGAGAATGCTTCATAAAATTATTTATCACTAAAAATATGGGTTCCGTACAGCATATGTATCGTTTTCGATACTGACTCAGTGCTTTGGTCCTCGGCAGATGGCTGACATCTTACTTTACTGGAACAATTCCTTAATTTTGTTGAATTTCTGTTTCCCGGTGTAGTATTAATTTATGGGAAGGTCGTTCAATTAGTTCATTGAGGAAACTATCCGTTTTTCTCAGAAAATTCAGATCATCCTTTTGTATTTAGATTTTCTCAGGCAAAACCATCCTGCACATAATCCTAATAAGCAGTTCATTCTAATGGTCTTTTCTGTTGTGATGTTCAATACCGCAAAGGTTTTTGGAAATTTCAGGGTATAAAATGATCTTTGTTATCACTTCGATGAATCTTTTGCATTTCCTAAGTTCAAATTAAGGCAAACGCTTTTTATTTATGTATATTTTCCCTTAGCTCATATGAATATCCCTTCATTATATTTTTTCTTACGTTGAATTAACCCACCTATTAGTCAGGTGGTAATTATTTAGTATTTTTTGGAGCCGAATTGCATTCATCATACAAATCTTTTAAAGATAATGTGAGCAATCAGAAAACACTGCTGTTTAGAAACGTGTGTAATGAAAAGTACTGAAGTAATGAAAAAAGACAAGTTCTAACACCTCTCGAATTAGCATGAATGATTATTTAAAAGTAATAAAAGGAAGAACAATTGAGTACAAAATAACGGAAAACATGACACATGCCGAAGAAAGTGGTCCTGTAAGGTACTGAAACTAGGCCTATTGCGGGTACAAATTTAGTCTTTCCCGAGAGGCCGACTGGGGAAGTAGTCTGCCATCTTGACCTCTTTAAAGCTTTATGTATCACCGAAATTAAGACTATGTTCTGGAGTTCCGAAGATGAGGAACTCGTGTTTCTGGGGGTACAAAAAATGCAAATGTAAAGTTTTAATGACAAGTTGTTAGTGTCCAACTGCTTTCAGCGACTCATCTGCGACAAAAACGTGGAAACTCGAAGGAGCGAAAATGTTTCTAGTGGACAACTGCTGAAATGTGCAATGATGAAGTGGAGTACCCTTACACTGGAATGCATAACTACAGCAGCAATATAGATTTTGTTCAAAGTTGCTGTATATTTCCGCAGAACAATAAATCCTTTCATCCATTGCGTATTTTCGAAGTAGAGTATTGCTGTATTTATTAGAAGTTTTTGTCATTCCTTGACCGAGAAAGCATGCATATATGGTATAAGCCGTGCAATAATGAATGGGGATTCTTAAAAACTAATGTTGAATAGGAATTTATCCATATTCATATGTAGGTATGTATGTAAGTATGGATGTGATATTGTTATATATATATATATATATATATATATATATATATATATATATATATATATATATATATATATATATATATATATATATATATATATATATATATATATATATATATATATATATATATATATATATGTATATATATATACTATATTTATATATACATACATACATACTGGAATTACATTCAAACAAATTGTGTCAAGAATTGACGAATTCTTCTTATTTTCCATCTCTGATGCATTATCACTTATGCGAGAGCGTTATCATCACATCTCTCCTACGGCTGAGAAACTCTCTTATAAGTTTCACGACTATGATGGATGATGTCTGTCAGAAACAAAACTCTCTCTCTCTCTCTCTCTCTCTCTCTCTCTCTCTCTCTCTCTCTCTCTCTCTCTGTTTCTTAATGCCTTTCTGAATGAAAATGCAATTTAATAGAGTTTTTGCCTGCCGTTAGAAAGAGTTTTGGGCGTCAGAGTGAGCCAAAAAATAAAGTTGCGAATTACTTTGCCTTAAATTCTAAGAAACACTGGTTCCCATTCTGTCGTTCATATAATTTGCAATGGTAAATAGAAAACAAGAGTTCAACGATGCAGTATTATACTATTGCTACTTTCAGAGTCGAAGATCTAGGTAGTTGTAACGCTTGCGTTGTGTGTGGAATTTATCAGTCACACTCGCACGTCCTTAGAGGTCTTCATTATATCTTAATATTCATTGTCCTGTCTTGCCTCTTATTAAGCGTATTGAAAGACCTTTACTGACACCTAAAATTGGCAAGAAAGAAACATTTGAGTTAACTTTCTTGACGAATTTTTAGTTTCTGCAAAATAAAACTACCGAGCTGGCTATTTGTCTGTCCGTCCGCACTTTTTCTGTCCGTCCACACTTTTTCTGTCCGTCCACACTTTTTCTGTCCGTCCGCACTTTTTCTGTCCGTCCGCACTTTTTCTGTCCGTCCACTTTTTCTGTCCGTCCACTTTTTCTGTCCGTCCACACTTTCTGTCCGCCCTCAGATCTTAAAAACTAGCTGAGGCTGAGCTGCAAATTGGTATGTTGATCAGCCACGCTCAAATCATCAAACTTACCAAATTGCAGCCCTCTAGCCTCTGTAGATTTTATTTTATTTAGCCATGATAGTGCGTCTGGCACCAGTATAGGTACCAACAACACAGCCACAACCGGCCGTGGCTTGAATGTTTCATGGGCCGTGACTGAGAGTTTCATGGACCGTGGCTGAGAGTTTCATACAGTATTATGCGCTGTACAGAAAACTCGATTGCGCCGTAGACACTTCGGCGCATTTTTTACTTGTTAACAACGTTCTCAATTCTTGCTCATGGGGCACTTAATGAAACCGGATGCTTATTTTAATAGGGATCACTATTTTAGATCCTCCAGGAGAGTTTTTAAATAAGTCTCTGTGCCTCTCCCAACCAGTGCTAAGACCATTTCATTACAATAAAAACAAGTAAAAAATGAGCGGACGTTTCTTTGGCGCAGTCGAGTTTTCTGTACAGCGTGCTGTATGAAACTCGACGTGCTGCAGTATGAAACTCTCAGCCTAGAGTGACACAAGACTGGGAGCGCTCAGTTGCTCCCCAGATTCGGTCAAGTGAAGATGCGTCGGCGGCTGGCAATCTATAGCGGTGCCAGACGCACGATCATAGCTAATAACCTTCAATAAAATAAAAACTACAGAGGCTAGAGAGCTGCAATTTGGTATGTTTGACGCCCCCTAGCCTCAGTAGTTTTTAAGATCTGAGGGCGGACAGAAAAGTGCAGACGGACAGCCAAAGCCATCTCAGTAGCTTTCTTTTACAAAAAACACTAAAAATAGCCTCTCACTTTATCCATATTTTGCGACTTCAGGTTACTTCTAAACAAAGCAACATTTCAGATATATACGGTTTTCATCCCATATGTAAAGTCTGTATATAGGCTTATCCACCATGTTTGTAATCTAGCTTTCAATAGGAGGTGATTGAGGGACATTTCGTCCCATGAGCTGGGCTTTTAATACCCATCACGCTTCGTTTCACCTTTTACTGTATGGAAATCAGCAGTCCTAATGGTGCAGTTCAGTGACTGTTCCTTGCCTTCTTCTGTTAATATTTTGGATTCTCTTCCATTTTCTGTTTTTCCTTGCTGTCATGAATATTTATTCTTCATAATAAAACAAGAGTGAATAGATGCAGGATGAAGCAGCAAGGAACGAGGTTAAA
Source organism: Macrobrachium rosenbergii (assembly GCF_040412425.1). NCBI lineage: Eukaryota > Metazoa > Arthropoda > Malacostraca > Decapoda > Palaemonidae > Macrobrachium > Macrobrachium rosenbergii. Next base: position 66,507,532 of record NC_089748.1, read on the forward strand.
CAGGTTCATTGCAATGACAACTTTGCTTACAAACTGAATTGATGGTAGGTACTGAAAAAGTCGCGCACGAGAGAGGAAGAATGTAATGGTATAAACAATTCAAATAGATGTAATAAATTCGAGGAAAGTGCAGTGGCTCGGGTATCCCATGAATAATTTAATTTTCTCGCAAGACATAAAATAAACAAAACTTACTTTACTCTTTTGCTCTCTGAGGTGACGGCAGTCCTAGAGCACTGCAGGACATTATCATCCTTCAAAAATATATGAACACTATGTCCAAATACTGACTATTTTTTCCCCTACAAATGCGTAGAAGACAGTGGAAGTTTTTCTTTCACCTGTAACGTTTTAGCACACACAAAAAACCCAATTTCAGCCCCGACGCCTGGTAAATGACTGTATGAATAAGCAAGAGAAAAAGAGCAGAGAAAATTTAAATTTATTTCTGCCTCCTTTGATACATGTGATAAAAAAAGATATAAATATGCACTCATTTCTTGCTCATGTATAATTCTAGTGCCCAAGTTATGATGTTTGTGTCCATACAGTCAGTAGTGGAAAATTGTACACATCGATAAATGTTCTTGCTTGAGTATAATTGGAGAAGTGTAAACAAAATGGCATGAAATCGAGTCACTGTAGAAGGAAGCAGGTATAGCAGGTATTGATTGCAGTTTTTTATATATATATTTTTTTTACACAAAATGAAGGACAAAATAGCCATTCAATAGCAAAATTTAGGACTTAATAGATTTAAACTGATGAAAGACAGGAACTTTTTCTAACGCTAAACAATAACATGTAGCCTTTTTAATTGAGATTAAATTTCCCTTTTCATTCGACTATCATCATCATTAGTAACATCGTCTTCATCTTTATCATTCGACATTTTTTCCGGCAATCAGACGCGAATAGAATACAATTTGAGTATTTTACTGGATTTCCCTAAGTTTAGTTGAACGATGTTTCCCACAAACTATCAGTTTTAGTTCTCTCTAAGTTTTGCAAATGCAGTCAAGAAGACAAAATATGATCACTTGTATAAATATTTTTATATGGTATCTAATTTTCTTGACAGTGGTTATTTGAGACGATGGGAAAACCGGTTTAACTACTTTATAAGGAAGTCAAACAATGAGTTAACAAAGAACGTGGGAAAATGTTTCCCTGCGAATGTTCACTATCCGTCAACCCTTCTGTTGTAAATAACTACCCTTCCCATGTGTTACAAGACCCTGAATCTTGTTCAACCCAGCAAATATTTGTGTAAAATATGTCCATTGTTTCATCAGGGAATCTAACAAAATTGAGGAAGCCTTTCTAGTGTGACGTAAAAGCATTTTTTTCTGTTGTGTACTCTGGCATATACCATTTTGATTTTATAGGGGCCTGTTACAGATGCTGGAGGCTATAAAGTCTCTCTCTCTCTCTCTCTCTCTCTCTCTCTCTCTCTCTCTCTCTCTCTGCGACGACTTTTTGGAACAAGTTCAGTCCCTGGATTAAAGGAGATGATAATTATACAGGATTTTAGAAGCATAATTTGTTCATCCTAATTTTTTCAAGAATAACGAAATTACAGAAATAAATTTACATTTTTAGTTGTATTTAGATTGTGAAGGGATTAATAGTAAGTGAAAAAATAAGTTTATTCTTACAATCAAATTTTAATTTAGCTGTTATCCTTACATATACTTCTATCCATATGTGTGCATATCCAAAATTAAACGGTTTACGTTATGAAATTGTTAATGTTATGCCTATTTAGAAATTCTGCCCACAGTAAATCGACTAATTCCTGCCCTTTGTTTGTTGCATTTCTTAACACAAGATGGTTTGCGGGAATACGGGTATTAAGCTCATTTTTTTTAAAGGACTGGGATTATTCCTTAAAATCTCAACAACTAACATATATGAGAAAAGTAATGTTTTGTAGTTACCGTCCCACTAACGTTTTATTAACACCAAAAATTTTAAATGAGTGACAGTTTTATTACTTACCAAATGATATAAAACTTAATATTTTCGAGTCCATAAATTCTAATCTCACTGCATTACCGCTAGCACAACCAAACTTTTTTTTTTTCATTGCAATGACCTATCCGTTATATGGGACCATATTTACCAAACAGCAACACTAAATTCCCAGCTCAACAGAAACATTTTCGCGCAGTGGGAAAGCCGGGGTTTCATATCCAACATAACGTGGTTGAAAATTTCTCTTAAATTGAGGGTATATTATTAGCTGCTGCTTTCACGGTTGTTATTATGGCACTGAAAACCTAAAAGCTTTAATTGGTTATCATTTACCTCCAGCTCCATGAGATGCTGAATGGTCTTATGTTTCCCTAGAATGAGCATTTACATATATAGGTAACACTGAAATATATGTCATAACTATTTTTAAAGGAATAAAGAACTTTGACTTTGACTTCTAGGGTACAATAGAAGGAGCTGGTAATATATACCAAGAGAATGTAGAATTTACTTTGGTGTTCCATTTATGTTCCCCTCAAAAAAAAAGTTTATCGTTCGTTTTTTGAACCATTCATTTTAAAATAGAAATATCTGTGGTATCAAGTACATGAAGTTAAAAAATCCCCCCAAAAAAAAAGTTTATCGTTCGTAGGAAAATATTTTTGGGAACCATTCATTTTAAAATAGAAATAATATCTGTGGTCTCAAGTATATGAGGAGTTAAAATCCAACCAGAATGCAACCTATTGATGTTCAAACGATGATCGACAATAACAACTTACAAAGGACGTCAGAGGCCAGTAGTGATAATCACTTGCTGCCAAACCAGCCACCAAGACTTCCTTGTCACTATAGATAACTCGTCCCAAAATTTTTCAACTTCGTTCTCATACTCTCTCTTAGTGCATTACTTCGCTAAGTGACGTTTATTCCTCTCGTTCTGTTCTTCTAAACTTTTCCTTATCCTGCTTTACATACTATATAGCATTCTTAGTAAGGAAGCTGGTTTCATTTTATTTTACTATTTTACATGTTTCGTTGACCGTCTGTTGAAGAAGTGTAGCTGTCCTTTGGCGTTAATCAGATATTACTTCTTTATCATATTTCTCTTTCGATTCGTCTTATGATCGTCTACCTTGCTGCTTAAAACTCTCATTACTTTTCAAATCTCTCCTTCCTACATTTTCGTCTTCCTCCTCCTCCGTCAGTTTCCACTCCTACCTCGCTTCCTCGTCTTCCCCAAGCAACTTTCGGGCAGACAAATACACATTGGATAAATTAATTTGTAAGGTCCAACAGAAAAGTAGCAGCGTAATTTTGTTATTCTGGAAAACAACTCATTTGCATTGTCGTTTCATCATAAGAATCTGCATCTCTATTGATGTGTGTATCTTTAGCCAGAAGATGATTGCCCACATTATACAGACAGTCAAGTAAACAAACTACGAACATATGTAAGTAAAAATTTGAGTGTTGATGCATTTCGGTGAATTTGCAATCTTAGCACCGTGAAAACAGATGATTTCACCATCTTTTAGTAACGCACTGTTTATACGTATTTTTTCTGAGCCAATGAAATATGAATACCGATTTTCCTGTAGTTTGAAGGATATAAAAATTGGATTTACTTAGTTTACAAAAAGTAGATTCCAACGTAGAAGAAAAAATTTTTTTTTTTATTTATGAAGCTCATATAAATAATTAAATCCATTAAAAGGATGAATGCAGAATTGTTTAATGCTCAGAAAAAAAATCTGTAATTACATAACTGCATCTTGTACAGATAGAAATCAACTAACGTGCCTTGTTACACAAGTCATTGTCCCCATCATTTTAGGCTTCTAGTTTTTCTCATTTCTAAAGCCTCGTAAATTTTTAGACCACAGAATTCAAATTGTTTGATTCAGAAAAAGTAAGAGTAATCAGAAAATAATAATAATAATAATTATAATAGTTTGAAAAGAGGACGAGGGTAATTATTATTTTTGCAGCTTCTTTTCAAAACAGGAAAAGTATTTTTTTTTTTGCTAAATTGTCATGAAATGGGATCATAATGAAACTTTCTCTGACTTGCTCTATTCTTCTCTTTTAGTGGTTCCTCCTCTCTTTATGTATGAAGATGGAGCAAAAAGAAAAAAGTTACAAACGAAGTGAATTTAAGTTCATTTTTAATATAATGGAAGGGGTTTGATTTATAGAACATAGTTTTTCAAGATATATTCCATTTGTAACAATACTTGAATATCCTAAAGATTATGTCTATTTCTGTCTGCATGTCTGTGTTACATGAATTACTTATGAGACGTTATATAAATTTTGATGACATGTAGTAAATGCTTCTGTGTTTCGTGAAGTTATTTTTTTATCAGCTGATTGGTGGTAATGAATTTAAAAGAGGGATATTCACCATCTTAACCCAATTCATGGATTTCAGGTGCAATTAATTCGGAATTCCCTTCGATTTCCAGGTATTTTTCCTCATAGAATCTGCGTTGCTAATGAATAAAAGTATCAAGTCTCATTATATGGCTTCTTCCTATGGCTGGATGAATGATGTTAATCAGTGTTAATTAAGATAGTTATGAAGACTTTTCCAGCATGAAGCCGGAATTTCCGCCGAATGAAACAACCACTGAAGTTATTAAAATCAAGCAAAAAGATGAAAAGCGGATCATTTTAAAAATTTTTTTAGAGTTCCTTCAGGTTAAATTTTTTGTAGATCTCTACACTTGATAATAATTTCACATATACAAAAGTTTATATGATTTCACATGGGTCCATCTGCAAGTAGAAAAGCAGTTCTTGTATATCTCTGAACGACATCACTTGCAGATTGTAAATCGGCTGAGAAATTTTGCGAATTTAGAGAATAGGTAGCTGGTCATCGACTTATAATAATTAGAAAAAATATATATTATTTAGCATTTGCAACCGTGGTTTCTCCTATGTGCAGGTAATAAGAACGAATCATTTTAAACGAAGTAATTTATGTCTTACTGCTATTTAAAAATCATAGACGAGTAACCGATTTTATATCATTTCGAATTATTTTGTTGTAAGCAACGTATAAGATTTGTTTGTTTTGATATGTGCCCCGTTGGAAAATGTAATCTATGACTGGATGAGGTATATTTTTTCTCTTATTGTCAACTCAGTAATAAAAGCATGGACTTTGGCCCTTAGGTAATTCAACAATGTTGCCTTCCTCCAACACACACACAAGCATACTCACACAAACACACACACACATACATACATATATACATACACACACACACACATATATATATATATATATATATATATATATATATATATATATATATATATATATATATATATATATATATATATATATATATATATGGTGGGTTCTATCAATCAGCAAACAGCAATTTGGTGGGAGGAGAGGACACTTCTTTATTCCCTTCCGAGTAATGCTGCTGACGTTTTCAAGATAGCTTAGTCCATTTTCAAAGCCACACAAAAATGTGTTATGTGTGGGACTAAACGTCTTGAAACGTCAACAGCTGTACTCAGAAGGGAATAAAGAAGTTTCCTTCTCCTCGCACCGAATTGTGTGTATATATATATATATATATATATATATATATATATATATATATATATATATATATATATATATATATATATATATATATGTATATGTATATATATATATATATATATATATATGTGTGTGTATATGTGTGTGTGTGTGTATATAAGTGTGTTGGGGGATGTAGATGATTATCAACACATACTTTGCCGATTTAAAAGGATTATAAATTTACATATTTGCGAACATGCACTTAATCATCCGCATTCACAAAAACTCCCACTGACAATGGAAACCACTGCCTGAAGAAAAAGAAGCCATCTCAATGAAACAAGAAAACAAAAGCTAAAATTAAAAAAAAGAAAAATCTCTGAAATCTCTGAACTAGAACGAAAGGAGACCAGACCACCGAAGAAAGAGCCAGTATCCAATTACCGCTGGGTAATACGGTGTCACCGCCACCATAAATATTCATCAGATAACAACCAACAAATCAAACATCTCGCAGGTGACACTCAATGCTCGGTGGTGTGTCTCCAGAGTCCTCCTCCTCCTCCTTCCCCTTCCCCTCCTCCTCCTATTGCTTTGCCTTCTCCTTTCGGACAACAGTATCAAAAATATGCGAAGTCTTGCGGTATCATATGTGGTCTCTCTCTTTTTTTTCTGTTGATCTTTTAATTCTATGTTTCAACTTACTAGTTACCATCGATATTATTGGCAGCAGTTGTCTTAACAAACGTAGCACATTTTAGAAATAGTATCTTAGATCGAATTTATTTACTTATCAGTTAACTAATCTGATACAAACCAGAATGCAATTATAATTGGTCCACTTTAATTCTATCTTCTATCCCTTGACGCTTTCGGGTGGTTTCTTTTCCCTCTCCATTCTTTCAGTAATAAAAGAATGGACCCTTGTCCGAAAGGAAAAGGCAAACAATACGAGGAGGAGGAGGAGGAGGAGGAGGAAGGAGGAGGAGGGAGGAGGAGGGCACTGAAATGCACCACCGAGAACTGAGTGTCACCTGCGAGATGTTCGACTTGTTGGTTATTATCTGATGAATATTTACGGTGGCAGTGACACCGTATTACCCAGCGGTAATTGGATATCCGGCTCCTTCTTGGGTGATTGGTCTCCTTTCATTCCAACTGTGAATTTTTTTTTTTTTTTCATTGCTACTCTGAGAGGGCTTCTCTGTCTTCAGTCAGTGGTTTTCAGGGTAGAGCGAATTGGATATTGAAACGACATTTGTAGCTTAATGTTTGTGTATATACGAGTAAAATGTCACGGTGATGTGATAAAAATTCATAACTAGCTACGTGTTTGCAAAGCTCCAATCAGCTTTCGTGGTGTAGTTAATGTAGACGTTAAATATCTGCAGACGTCGGTCAACTACGGCAGAGTCGGCATCAAAACCTCTTGACAGGTCTAGAGCGTCACTGAACGTCGTCGGTTCTCGCCTGGTGACGAACAACTTATCAATTATAGTTCCCCCTTCGGTATTGTTTCTGAGGCAGAGCGAATTGGATATTGAACGACATTTGTAGCTTACTGTTTGTGTATATAAAATGCCACGGTGAAGTGATGGAAATTACTTTATGTATATATACATATATTTCTATTAGAATTACTATTAAATAAAGAAAATTACTTAGCATGGATAAATAAGTAAATAAAAAATTAGTAAAATCAATTAATTAAAAATATTAGAACGAAATTGTGCTCCATGATCTCAAAGTGCAGTTACAGAACAATTTTTCATGTTCTTTAGAGTCAGATTAATGAGTCGCTGCTCTTCATCCTCCTGCATGATCACATTTCAGTGATCATTCCTTTCTTCAGTCAGTCCATCAATTCGCTGTCATCTCTCTCCTTCCGTGGTTTGAAAAGCCACCTCACTTGACATTTATTTGTGTTCATTGCTTTTAAATTGATCGCACTTTGGTTCCTAACTACAAAAGACATTTAGAAAACAATAAACAAGATAACAAAAGAAGTAAAGTGCAGATAAGAAAGATGATCGACAGTTTTCCACATCTACTAATTAAACACTACAACAGACCTGTGCGTTGGCACTAATTTTCAATCATGTGCTCCAGACAATAAATAATGCATAATTTCTCACACATCATACCCCACTGCTCTCTCTCTCTCTCTCTCTCTCTCTCTCTCTCTCTCTCTCTCTCTCTATATATATATATATATATATATATATATATATATATATATATATATATATATATATATATACTGTGTGTGTATATATATATATATGGATATATATATATATAAACATAACATATATATATATATATATATATATATATATATATATATTTATATAGCAAATGCACACACACAATATATATATATATATATATATATATATATATATATATATATATATATATATATATATATATATATATATATATATATATATGTGTGTGTGTGTGTTTTTGTATAAAATCTGTGTTCTTAAAAAAACCCGGAAAAAGTCTCTCATTGTACTTTTGAGCAAAGACATTTTATCGACTTGAACCAGTTACCTTAATTAACTTACCAAAAGAGCCCGCTAGTCACTAGTTTACTGTTGAACAAAGATATTTTATCGACTTAAACCAATTGCTTTAATTAGGGTATTTCCTACACATAACTTGCATATAAAAGAAGCCCTGAAAGACGCAAACGTAAATTACATGTATGTAAGTCCAACTACACGGTCTTCATCATTGCTCTCAGGTTAAAATACTTTAAAAAACGTTTTACCTTTGGATAAAGTTTTTACATTTCCGGAAAAGTCTGGCTCTTAATCTTCTCAGATAGAGGCAGCCTCGTCTGTGTTTTCGTAACGATCACAGTCTACAAAAGATCGTTGGGAATACGTTGGCACTGCAGAGGAATCAACTACGATTAGGGAGGGGAGTCTTTAAAAGGACTGGCAAATCCAGTTTCAGGAGTTTTACTCGTTCAGCCATCATTCGCAACAGCCCTGAAAATAAGTCACTCTTTTTATATAGGAAGGGGATTCAAACTTAGAGTCGTTTTGAAACCTGAGCTAGAAAAATGTTTTCCAGAGAGCCACGATGAATTCAGTTAAATCATAACTAATTCTCTTAGATATCATAACAGTTTTGTTAATCAAGGTATAAGCTTATCCTTTTCAGATTTTTTTTCTAATATTTTTTAACCAGCCTCAATCGTACCGAATTCCTGAATAGAAATCATCCGTTTTCATTTACAATGTTAATTTCTGTAAATTTTCTTAACTTCATCCCTTTTATAGGTTCATGATTATTTTTCATAATTTTCTCCACTTGATGTATTTTGAAGTTACAGTCAAAAAAAAATGAGCAAAACCATCTTTTCCCTGAAGACCCAAAGTGCCTGTAAACAGGGTGAATGCGAAACATATTAAAAAAACCTATTTCCTCATTAGCAAATAAAAATGTATTTTTTGTAACAAATTCCAAAAGAATCTAACTTTGTAAGATGAAATTAAAATGTATTATTGTACAAATTCATAAATTTAATTCATTATGTAAGAAATAGATATAGGGTAGTATTGAATGATATGAAATGTGTTCATTAGGAATTACAAATAGTTACTAATACATGTGCAAATTAATGAGACATACTTCTTGATATACTTTTTCAGAAATATTGTTCTTAAGTTATTTGCTTCGTTGTTGAGATCAGTTGCCCAGGGTAAATTGAGACTTGTATTATAAAGAATTATAAAAAAATAATTTTCCTGATATGATATAACAGCCAGAAACCCTTGGCATCGCTAGTCGTCATGCCCCCCATAACATTAGGAATCGGAAAGCATTACAGTTCTCACTAGAGCAAGTTGAATGAAATACCCCAGAATTTCTATTTGCTGTTTTTGGAGCAGCTTACAAGAAAAGTAAAGTTTTAACAACCGTATTGTAATACTTTGTTACAATGTAGCCAATTTTAGCGAGAGACATAAGTGGTTCTGGTATTTGCGGACGTTTTTGCTTGTATTTCAACAAAACACCGTCAGTATGATACTTTACAAAACATTTTCGTAGATAGGCATCATATGGCTCACCCTTACAGCGTAACAAGCACTTATCGTCAGTCATTCAGAAAATATGGTTAGCAGATTACAATACAATTTCAATAAGCAATAGGAAATATTACTCTAGAAATGTATACCATTCATGAAACAGGTGTACACAACAAGAGGTCTCAAACCCAAGTCTTTGCACTGTCAAAGTGAAGAGGCTAGGGCTTAGTCAGTTTTATGGTTAAACCTCTGAGTTAACTCCTGGTGAGTACGACGTAATGGAATCCATTGCGCATAAACTCTACCCCGTCATCCATTGGTGTATTCTTAAACTTGGTGTCCAAGAAGGTAACTGTAGCTTTAAAGTTTATGCCTCATCTAGTTCAGTTTTCTAATTAGCAGAAGGCTGGAATTTGAGGGTGGCTGCAGGTGCCAGTGAACTAAAATCCTCGATCTACTGGAATTCCGAAGCTGGAATCCTCTATCCCCAGTTTGTTTACTTATCTGCTGATTATAGTGATTGGTTTCATTACTCTTCTTAATCAGGAGTAAATGCATTGTTTTTATTTTTTTGTTTTATCCGGAATTTCAATGATACTGATGAATTCCCTCCCCCGTCCTCTAGTTTTCTTTATTTTCTTGGGAAGAGGGATGGTAGCTGTTTTCTTATTCACTTCAGTGTATTCGATTAGCTAGTTGAACTGACCCTTGGTCGGAATTCGTCGAATGTTTTAGAGGGCTATTGTAAGTAAAATTATATCCTTGTTTTACTATTTTAATAAATAATATTTGATAGACGTATTCAAGCCAACAGGTGGCATACTAGAAATAGCCAATGTATAATTATACATATGTGGCATAGAAATACTGTATATAAGTGTAGATGTATAATTATATGTATGTATACATATATATGTATATATATATATATATATATATATATATATATATATATATATATATATATATATATATATATATATATATATACACACACACACACACACACCTCCGATAGCGTATTTTTATGGAATCGTATAACAACTAGGTTAATTTTTAAAATATGTTGTTTAATGGAGCGTCATTTGATTATCTTGCTGGAAGCATATAGCTAATTAATGTGTGATTTGCTAGTGGCACTAAATTTTTATTTTCATTTCTCGAATGCTTGTCGTTGTGATGAAAAGATGAAAAGCATAAATTACAGTAATGGATATAGTTTACAACAGTTCTGTTTTCTCTTTTACAAGCAAGAAGTTTATCTATTTTACAGAGATGATTCTTTAAAACTCGAACGTTTTGGAAAAGTATTTTATTTAGAATCATTGTGAGACCAGAAACGTATGCAAGTCCTGTGACCGGAAACTGACAGCGTCACTGCACTTCCCAAGTTAATTGACTTGGTAATTGAACTTTGGCCTTGGATGGCACAAATTTTTCCCTTTTACTTCTACCATGGAATGATGAATGTCGATAAAGAGTATTGTTTACTTATCCTTATAATTAAACGTCAGTTAATTGAAAACTTGTGCTGATAATGCAAATGTTGAGAGTGGAATAAACCGGTGAAATCAACAATTCGATCTTGAATTTGATAACTGAACAGCGCATTCGGTCGCTATGTTCGTGTCTCCTTCATTTGTAGTGGGAACTGGAATAAACAAGTAAAATATGCACCGAAGTTCCTCGGCGCAATCGAGTTTTCTGTACAGCGTAAAATGCTGTATAAGCCGCGGCCCATGAAACACTATAGGTCTGTCCTATAGCGTTGCCAAACACACGATCATGGCTAACTTTAACCTTAAAAAAAATAAAAACTACTGAGGCTAGAGGGCTACAATTTGGTATGTTTGATGATTGGAGGGTGGACGATCAACATACCTATTTGCATCCCTCTAGCCTCAATGGTTTTTAAGATCTGAGGGCCGACAGAAAAAGTGCGGGCGGACAGACAAAACCATCTCAGTAGTTTTATTTTACGGAAAACTAAAAGGGCACTTTTGTTTTCTCTCTCTCTCTTCTCTCTCTCTCTCTCTCTCTCTCTCTCTCTCTCTCTCTCTCTCTTCTTGCCTTTTTAATAAGCTGCCTTTATTGTTTAGAAAATTCAAATGATTATAGAATATTATTTTATGAAACTGAATTAGTATACTACAACGATGGATAATTATTATTTTTGCTTTTCAGTTTTGTGTCGTTTACTAGATGAATGTATTTTTCATTTTACCTTCTGGGCTTCTTTACTTCTATTATTTGGTCTACGTTACGCTGTACATATTTTAAATTGTGTCTTCCAGCACAGAGCTTGGCTGGAGTTGAGCTGTGTCTGCTTTGGATAGGAATTTTTTCACAGATTAGACTTGGCGTTGCCATTTTTCTGATTGTGGTCTTTTGGGTAAAGTCTCTTTAATATTTTATAATCTAATACTAAGTGAATCATTACTAATTCTGAATGAAACAGGCGTTAGTAAACGTCTCTCCTGTTGATTTCTTTCGGAAAACTATGTAAGGCTTATATGCATATTTTTTATCAACAAATTTTTTGGAATGAAGTTGCTATCCTCATGCTCTTTTACACCTTATTTGCGAACCTACCCCATTTGACATATTTCCGGTTCTCTATTCGCTTCTAAGGTCAATAAAGGCACATTGGGGTTTTAATGGTCTAGCCATCCATCCCTCCTCGCCCATTGCACATTAGCCCTCCAAGCCACTATTCATTAAATGGAGAGATAGCGAGCTTTTACTGTTCTTTATTTCGTCAAAGAAATATCTGCATTATTTTCCCTGGAAACGTTTCTTTGAATTTCAAAGTTTTGCAGAAATGAAAAACTCTTATTTTCTGACTATTAATATTTGGTCTATATACAGCATATTTTTTTATTGACTGACCCTGGGCTCTCTTTGGAAGAGAGAGTACATCATTCCTTTGCTCATTTTCTCCAGTGTAGAATGTCGTTAGAATCATCCCATTGTTACTCGTCTTCTGCCACTGGACGTCAACGGACTACCTGCCCTTCCCACCAGACTTCCTGTCATTCGTTAACAACTTTATCTCCATTCCTTATCGGAGACGTTCATTCTTCCAAGTCGATTTTATCTGTCTTCTCTGCATTTAGTTTAATGGTCATGTCTTCCGTGATTACTTCTCTCTCTCTCTCTCTCTCTCTCTCTCTCTCTCTCTCTCTCTCTCTCACAAGGAATTTTTGTCACTTTTCATTCAGCGAAACGACCAGTAAATCTTGCGCAAGCAAGACAGAGTTGAAAGATAGATGTTATAGTCATTTCACTGATGGCTAAAATTGAAGCTTATCTCTCTCTCTCTCTCTCTCTCTCTCTCTCTCTCTCTCTCTCTCTCTCTCTCTCTCTCTCTGCTTCCATTACTTTTAGATATATACAAACAGACTAAAAAAGATAATAAGAAAATGATGGCGACGAAAGAGAACTTGGATATCTGAATGGAAAAAGCTCTTGATGGATTAGCAAACCAGGAATGTTTAACTCTACCACTTAGTTCCTCTCTAAAAGGACCACGTAACCAAAAGGAAATGCTTCTTCATGCCTCGAAAATAAGAGAAAACAGTGCTTGTTTTAACTTCAGTCCTCAGTGACATCTTAAGGGTATTCGACCAACTTAAAATCACCGCAGGTGGCTGGAATTCAGTTACCTTCTATAAAATTTGCAAGTGTGTCAATTAGCAATTGCAATCACCGAATTTCTCGGAGGAGTGTTCAACAAACGCTTTGCAAATGAAGTTAGCAATTAAAGACGGGAAAGATAGGCAAGTCATTAGTGTGTTAAAGTATTCATAAATAACGAGAAACACCTTTGTAGATGAAGAGCTAACTGGCTATCTGGTAAACGCATAAAGTGTGACTTTACAAGTATGTCAGCATAAGTGACATATTATAGTGATTTTAACTGTGAGGCGAGTAAATAGTCTGAGCGTCATTATACGGGTTAATTAAAGAATAAGAAAGAGTTGCAAGAAATGACTCCTTGATATGGACTGGCTGGTGCTTTGAAGATATAACGGTATGGTGAATCCCCTCTCTCTCTCTCTCTCTCTCTCTCTCTCTCTCTCTCTCTCTCTCTCTCTAAAACGAGATCTATTGATTTGAGATTTGAGTGATCTAACATCAAAGACCCACCGACAGATATCTATATTTGTGTGAAAGGGTAGCTGTCCGCAATAGCTGACGAGCCCAAAATTAAATTAAAAGAATATAAACATAGCTTATTAAATTCTTCGTTCAGTTCACTCGACTTCTTTTGGTAATGGTTACGAAATGATTATATCTTCTGCATGTTTCATAATTCAAAAATCTTCAAGTCGGTGATGAGTGATTGAGATCATTACAGTGAAATACTGCATTGACAAATCTATAACATGCATCATAGAAAATTTTCATTTGCGTTTTCTTTGGTAAATTAAGAGCCTTATTTATTTTTTATGTATTATCAAGCATCTTGAGGTATATTTTATCCAGTGGTATTTCATCACACATATGCCAGTGTAATTTTACCAAGTGGTTTTCACCAATATGCTTGATCAGAGTTCACGTGCCTTGTATCGTCAAACATTTATCAAATGGTATTTCCTCAGACATGCAAGACGGACAGTTATCGAACAGATATTCTCAAGCTTATCAACATCCATTCATCCAGTTGGGCTTTTCATGATATGCCAAGAGCATAATTTATTGACTGATTTTTTATTTTAATATATCAAAGCATATATTTATCGGATTAGTTTTCACCATTACCTGTATTCTTTCAAATTGTCAACTCAGTTTAAAACAAGAAACCTCAAAACAGATATCAGAATCTGGTTTATAATAGACTGACATGACTTGTATTCTTTCAAATTGTCGACTTTTAGTTATTGTATTTATCGAGTGATTTTTCTCAGTTAATCAAATAGATTCTATTAATCATATTTATATACTATTACTAAAGCAAGAAACCTCAAATTAGATATCAGTATCTGACCGTCTAATGCATATAGAGACTGGTATTTATTAGCTCTTTAATCTTGAATAATATCAAAGACAGTTACTATTTAATGGGTACTTGTCTGTAGCATTGTCCATAGTTTCATAATAAACATTAGACATATTAACATGTTTATCGTCAGAAAAGTGATTTTATTGGTACAGGCGGTTATCAAGGGGCAAGAGAAATAAGAAGGGTCTGAAGGAATTCCTGGAAATTTTCTTTTCAAAGGCAGGCTAAACACTTGCCAAAGGTCTTCTGTAAATTAAAAGTAATTAAATTAAAGGCGCGTGAGCCACTGATATTATAAATATATATTCATATGATTTATTAAAAAGTCAACGGTTTCATATATTAAACTTATACTATATATTGTGAAACCTTTCATTTATATATTTTTTATACCTATATAAAGCCAAGTTTTCTTTCCAGGCCTTACCGATATTTATCTCACTATCAGTAGTATTATCTTCTTTGGGAAATATATATATGATTGGATATATTGCTATATTTATACAGATTTGAGACATAATCCATAATATTTTGTTTCTTAGTTATATGGAAAAGGCGTAACAGTGTAACAGGATTAACTTTAACTCATGTTGTTGAAGTACAGAATGCTTGATCAACCACGCATGCTGAAAAGTTGAACTAGAAATAAGAAATAAACCAAATATGATAAACAAATCTAGGTAAAAAAAGATTTATTTCGTGTTTTACTTAGTCGGTAATAAAGAAACTTCTAATGAACTAAGTGGATTTGACCCACGAAGAAGAAAATTAAGACTATTGGAGTTAACAGCATATCGAGTAATGTCAGATGTTATTATTTTATTAATCAGCTGTTTTTATGCACCACAGCTTAATTGAACGATGGTGTAATAGAACAATTCCAAAATCAAGAATAAGGAATGCCGTACTGCTCAACTTTATGTCTAAGTAATTGAAAATGGAGTTCATAGTAATGGGGAACAGTATTCCAAACATAGCATCATTCCTCAGCATGTAACTCTGTGAAGATCTTGTTGTTTTATGTAACTGACTTAGACCGAATACGTTTCTCAAAAGCGAATCAAGGGCCTCATGATTAGCAGCATTCAAAGAACAGTCAAGTGAACTAGAGAGAACCATTGATTTCCGTACAATACAGAAAGTGAAAGAATATCGAGACCATCTATAAGAATTCTATCATAGAGAGATATATATATAGAGAGAGATATATATATATATATATATATATATATATATATATATATATATATATATATATATATATATATAGACATTTGTTTATGAGTCATTTGGGGAATAAAGGAAAATCTTGAGTAATTAAACTACAAAATGAAACTTAGAATTCAAATAAATTTGGTCATAACTAACTCTTCTTATTTGATATGTATTAGTTCTGATAATACATAGAATGATTTAGGCTAAACTTTTTAAACTAACTGTTGTATACAGTATACATATTAGTGATTAGATTAAGAAATAATGTCAGTGTAAATTATACTCAATAATATTATCGTTACACCATGGTATCAGCAATAGGAACTGATGGAACTTGTTTCCCACTGACAGGTATTTTTTCTTTTTATATGCCATCATGGGACCTAAGAGAGGCAGCTATTAGAGATTTTCAATGATCTGTGGCCAAGGATTTTCCATTCCTTCCATAAGATTTTTTTTTCACGAAGGAGGAAATGAAATGCATTTCTAAATGACAGTGATCTTCAGTCTAAAAGAATACAGTTGATCTTAATTTCTAAATTTACTGCGTTTCTTTCCAACGGCACTTTTTAACTGCAAAATGTGTAGGTGTGGCGAAGGAGAGATGGGGGAAGTTCTGAACTCGTCAGACTTTCCTGAGTTCAAATTCATGTTCTGTTTTATTTACATGTTCTTTAGCATAAATTTACGTGATTTGTTTTATTAAAAGCAAAGTCATCATAAGGGAACTGCAAATGTCCAATAGGTGTGGCGGAGAGAGAGAAGGTGATTTTCTTTTGGGAAAAGTGTTAGAAAGCTGAGTTAGATTCTTCCTGAGTTCAAATTCATGTTCCTGTTTTATTTTAGTAGTCATGTTCTTTAAAGCACAAATGGTTAATTAATCATGTGATTTTTGTACTAAAACCAATCAGATTTCCAAGGAAAATTATTAATTAAGAAATGTTAAATCATGGCTGGAATTGTATATCATATTTAGCCGTGTGATTTTAATGAACATCGAGAGTTGAGATGGAAGTATTTAATAAGATGGTATTTTCTTTTTGCAAACATAGTGTTAGTAACCTGAGTTATGTCGAGGTTCTCTGTTGGTAACATTTTAAAAAGGCTGTCACTCTGTACTTTGCATTTCTCTGTATCAGTTGATTATAGTATGTATGAGACACTTTCCACGAGTTGAGAGTTTAGCAAATGATGTTGAAACAATTTAAAGGCAATCTAACATAAAGATTGCAAAAATAGGTTAAAATGGAATAGTCCCCAAAGATGAGTCTTTGCACCGTATTTGTCAAAAAAACCAGTATCACGATTTTCAACCTTTTTCTCAAAAACATCTGGAAGTCAAAAAATCCCCCAAAAGAGCATTGAAATAAAGATATTGGGACGCTATCTTACTCTTAAAGTATTTTACAATAGTATTAAATCACTTATTAGAAAACAATCTGCAGTTTGAAATTTTGATGTTGAAACTGACACAGAGTCTTCACTTGAAGACTTCTAATAATGTGATTTGGTTAATGAAGATTCTTTTCCCCATATCTAATCTAATGGAACCTGGGAACACACATACAAGTGAACCTGGACATTTCCTTGCAAATTCAATGAAAGATTTGCTTGAGAATATTGATATAATTAGAAATGCAGTCCATTCCAAACATAACCTCCAAAATCTTTTAATTAAACATACTGTGTATTGTGTATTGGACCTATAGGCTTTTTATATATATTCCTTGGCAATTACAGTGTGTCTGTCACGTGTAAAAATGACTTTGTTTTAAAATATAAACGGATTTGTGAGAAAGCTGCATTAGGTAGAAGGTGATTTGTTGCAATATACCATAATAGACAGAGTACAATAAGGGTCCAAATACTAGGTTATATGTATTTTAGCTGGGCAGGTGGAGATTTGTCTCTGCTTATTGAATCATGGACCACTTATACGTTGTTTATTCAGAGTTAATCGGTGTCCAGAAATAAAAGCAAATTTCAACTAATTATTAGCGTCATCATCTGCATCTCCCATGCAAAAGTGCTTCAGATCGAAACCAAGTATCATGTAAAATTTGAACACACTTAATGGCAATGCAGCATATTTTACAGTGTAAGATTAATTAATAAATTTCCTAAACTTAGCTAAGGGATTTTCTGTCGTTTCCCTTTAACTGGGATGGCTTGATAGAAAAGGAAAACTGGCAGTGAGATTAACACTAAAGGCTGGATGGCAGACGAACCTACAGATACCGTCACTTGGATCGTTCATCAGAAAGACCGTCATTCCTTACACAAAACACTATTCACAGCTGTTTAGTTCACAAAGCCTTGCTGATTATGCGTAATTTCCATAAGCCATCAGGTGACGTCTCTACTGTATAAGGATATGGAAGTGTTAAAACTTATAAACCTGCAACCCTCTTCTCCCAGGAATCTCGTAAATCATGACAGCTGTGTACTCTCTCAGTGAGAAGCTAAAATAACTTATTTTGTCATTTCATAATATTAACCACTGCATGCGGCGTCTTTTCATGATGGTTTCTGTCAACTACACTATCGAATTCCAAGTAGACAAATTTTAATGAGTACTGAGACTTCATTCCTTACACCGCCATGGTACACTTACACAGCCTTTTGGAGATATCTATGGAGACAACATTTATCAACACCAAACAGCTAATGCTGATGCAGTCTAGCAGATGGTACACCGTCGGCCGACCCACTGGCTTTGGTGGAAAAAAAAAATCTTTATCGACAAACCACACAATCCTGCTATTACAGGTTAATAGATAGTTAGAACGGCAGTTAATAACGGAACTAAGAAAACGAGTAACTCCAGGTTAACCTTTACTAACGATGATTTTGCAAAAGTCGGTGTAACTTCTTGGATGCCATGAGAAAGGCACATCATGAAGGATCCAAGGCAGCCATCTATGCACATTTTTCCTTTTTATGTGCATCTCAGATGTAACCTCATAAAATTCTATCGCTTTGAGGTAAACTCTGTTGTAGACAGATGTATCCAAATCCTGTCAACGGTAGGTACAGAAAAGGTCCAATATAAAATTAAACAAAAAGAACCTCAGTAAATGGTACACAGATAACATCTTAGATGGGCATTAGGATAGAAAATTACCTAAGAGAAAAAACATGTCAAACCAACAGCAGGCGTATTTTCCAGTGTTCATTTGGACGCCAAACGAGCAATTGCTGTTAGAACTTTCGCCAAGTATAATGTCCTTTATCGATATAATTAGACACACCCATGCATCCTGGATAATCCTCTTTGCGGGATATTCAATATGAAAATTAAGTTGTTTTTAATGACTGTTAATTGACATCAACTGATGTCCAAATCGAGTAGTTCTGGGATGAAGTTGGGGGAAACAGCAAAACCTTTTACTGGATAAGCAGCTCAGGAATTTACGAAAGGAACGAAAAATATTTCAGCGATCGCTTCTGTCTCTCTCCCGTCAATGGAGGCGAAACCGGAAAGCGATATCCAATATTGCTTTAACCAGTTTCCGTGATAAACACCAGATATCGATATACGAGTATTTTAATTTTCACAATTTCTTTGAAATATCTGATATAAAGTGTGCTTAGTAGTTTCTTTGAAAATAAAACACTGAAATTCCTAAAACTGTGCAAATATTCGTCCGTGTAAGTAAAATTATGTATTAATGTAAAAAATACACACCCTCTTTGCACGCTTTTATGACCTCATTTCGGTCCACTGCAGCTCATACTTGTCTCCTAAAGTTTGTCGGGAGTTCCAGATATGAACTTACGTACCAAGGTCGTCTGCCATTCCTTGATACGACTTAGGTTTATGAATTATAAAAAAAAATTATCTGCTTCTTTGTGGCAGTTTTCATGCATTTGCTTTTGTTAATTACTTATATAATAGATTGAATTGCACAGCCCACTTATATGACGGCTTTAAGACATAAATGAATTAAAACTCCAACCGTAATTAAAAAAAAAAAACTGCGATACAGGAGATGGCCATAAGCGTCCATGTCTTGAACAGAAATGCAGCACTGCTTGCTGACGTCATCACTAACAGCCTGGAGAAGGAATAGTGAGACACAATACAACATGCCTTTTGCGGTCTTACGTTACTTTTTAGGCGTCAAAGAGTGCTTACCTTATGTGGGTAACGATGATAAACGTCGTGATGCAAGTACTAGAATCCTTATATACGATTTATTTAAGTTCCTCTAAATATTCAAAGTATCATTTTTAGTTTAATGTAAAAGAAAACTATTGAGATGGCTATTTGTCTGTCCGTCCGCACTTTTTCTGTCCGCCCTCAGATCTTAAAAACTACTGAGGCTAGAGGGCAGCAAATTGAAGAGTTGAACATCCACTCTCCAGTCATCAAACACACCAAATTGCAGCCCTCTAACCTCAGTAGTTTTTGTTTTATTTAAGGTTAAAGTTAGCTATGATCGTGCGTCTTGCGCCCGCTATAGGTGCCAACAGCACATGCCACCACCGGGCAGTGGCTGAAAGTTTCATGGGCCTAGGATGAGTTTCATGGACCGTGACTGAGAGTTTCATACAGCATTATACGCTGTACTGAAAATTCGATTTCTTCGGCGCATTTTTTACTTATGTTTGTCAACTCTTCAGCGAGATATAGACTGAATCTCAATCAGCAATCATAAGTTCAGGAGTTGAGGAATTTGCCCAGGTAGTTGTGCATTATGTGATTTTTTTCTCATATATGTCTTTAGTTAATCTGAGTCAGCTCTCGTATGAGCTAAACTCATGTGATACCCTTTGTGAACTAGAGGACTAACTTAATAAATAAAAACTGAAATGATATATTTGTTTTCTTAATAAGAAATAGAATTTTATTCATAAAAATATTTTTCATGCAATTATTAGTTTCATTTCTGATGGTTTTCATATCTCATATGTCATTAAAGACGGCGAATTTAACACTAAGAGCAGCCATGACATTTTCCGCTGCCAGCAGCGACACGAAAGACGTAAAGCACGAGACATGAGTTTTACTGAGGATATAAGTATCCTGTCCAATGTCTCTGTCATTTAAGGGTCCCGCTGTTCTCGTGACACCAGCAACAGCTGCACGAAACTCCTAAAGCCAGAAAATGGACCATTTGGTGCTGGATACTGTTCGAATGCTTCTTCCGTTGACCAAAAGACCCACGCGCACACACACATGAAATCTAATAAAACTATTAGAGGCCACATTTTTTTTTTATTCATCATCACATGCGTGAGGGCTCTGTTTATGGATATTTCTCTAAACAGAATACCATTCACGTAGACACTAACGGACACATACACGTGTCGAGAGATAGAAAGAGTAATTCACTAGCCTTCAGGTCTATTTTTTTAAATGCCAAGATGATGTATGCGACGGTTTTCGTATAATTAAAGATCGCGAAAGATAGAAAATACGTTCTTTTACACAGACATCAGTGAAATATCCCATTTCTTTTTAATTTTTAACTTAACAGGAAAGTTTGAAATGAAGAATGTACTCGTATGTTCTGAGTAATACTTAACTGTATTTTAAGAATATTCAAAATAAATTTCTCAGGTTTCGTTTTAATGTAAAATAGTTATTAGAAAGGAATGGGCTAATTAAGGTTAAAAAAATAGGCGTAGACCATTGGATACATAAACTGTGGATGAGTAACAATGAATTATTACCAACCATAATGGTCTTACTGATAATGCATATTTGGACACCCACTACTAATCCAACGTTCATTTATAAATATTTCTTTAAGTTATGAGCATCAAAAAAACATATTGATAGAATTTAATTGACATTAAAAAGTCTTTTGAAAGTAAAACTTCTTATAAATAATAAAAATTATTAATCTGATGCTTTCATTAATTTGAAACTAATGCAGTGCATTGTAAATTTCATAATTTTCATCACTTTATAAAATTAACAGAAAGATATGAAATACCGTGAGGTATGTTACAAAACTTATATAAAGCAGGAAGACATCGTTTACACTTTAATGCTATCCTACTATTTAAACCATCTTCACATATAAACAGTTTCTGTTATTAAATGTTGTAATCGACGCTGACGTAAGCAACTTCTCCCTGAACCCCGCAGCGGGGTAGTGCCGTCAGCGCACCTCATGCAGTGCACTGAAGGCATTACTTAATAATTCTTTGCTGTGTGCCCTCGGCTCCTAGCTGCAACCCCTTTCGTTCCTTTTACTGTATCTCCTTTCATATTCTCTTTCTTCCAACTTACTTTCCACCCTCTCCTAACAATTGATTCATAGTGCAACTGCGAGGTTTTCTTCCTGTTACACCTTTCAAACCTTTTACTGTCAATTTCAGTTTCAGCGCTGAATGACCTCATAGGTCCCTGTGCTTGGCCTTTGGCCTAAATTCTATATTCAATTCAGTTCAACTTCTCCCTGAAAGAAAATAGAAAATCCCAGAGAGAGAGAACCCGGCTAAGAAACAGATAGATGTCTTACTTGGAAAAAACAACGGCAGCGAGAGAACCAATTTCTCTTTCCCAAGGACAGCCCTGTGTGCGATACCGCTCGAGTTGATAAATGAGTCTTGCTTAGGAAGCTGTGGAGGCAAGGATTGCTTCTCAGTTAGGTGGCTCTGGCAACCTTGATTTCATCCTGATGTATGGAAAAACATTGACGATTTCGTCATTCTGTTCCACTAAGAGGAAGGATTAATAATTTGAATTCTCTCTCTCTCTCTCTCTCTCTCTCTCTCTCTCTCTCTCTCTCTCTCTCTCTCTCTTCCTACTTTCCCCTCCTCATTTGGCTCTTGTCATGTTCATTTCAGCCGGTACACCCCATAATTCATTTCAGTGCGCAACCCATTATTCAGTTTTTCTCTGAGTGAAGGATTTCGTTTTTGTTTTTACCTTTGTTTTTTTTTTATATTCCTCTAAATTTGTAATTGGCATTGCCGTGGTTCTTGTTTCTTGACATGATGTAACCTCATGCGATCCTTTTAAATTAATGATGTATGAGTGATTCGTCTTGCGCTTTTTGGATTTCAGGGGGACAGTGATGTATTTTTTTTCTGGGGTTGTGTATTGTGTAAAGGGAAGGTCTGGGGTGTAGGGTGGGGGGTCCTTAGGAAAAATTTCCGTGAATTCGTTCTGATTTTTTTTTTCTTGGGAGAAGAGGCAAAAAGTAAAAGCAGACCAAAATTTCTTTTGTTTATTTATCTCTTCATCGCAATATCGCCACTGTAATTTTTGCAACTGTGTTGATGTGTATGTATGTATATGTATATATATATATATATATATATATATATATATATATATATATATATATATATATATATAGAGAGAGAGAGAGATATAGATAGAGAGATAGAGAGAGAGAGATATAGATATTTGTTTCTGCATAATATTGAGAAAATATTGTAAACGAAATAGTATGAAATAAACTTTTCAGGATATATATAATAATAATAATAATAATAATAATAATAATAATAATAATAATAAATTTTTTATTTCACTCAGAGCCATATATGGAATATACAAATACAATACACACAGTCTAGAACATAAGTAACATGATAAAAATAATTATCTGCCGTGTCCACACAGTTGCTGAAGAAGTAGAAAAAAAAGAATTCATAATAACTGTAATGACATAATTACATGGAGAATAACAGAAAAAAATTAAAAATTATAACAATGAAAAATACAGGTTTTGGGTTGGTGCACAGTAAGGCGTCTGTTGGTTGAGCTATTGACCGTAGCCTGGTCTCCTTGGTTTCCCTAAAGGATCTGGTTTTCTGTTGGTTTTAAAATTTAGTTAACAGCAGGTGGATGATCATTAAACGGTAGGGAGGGATGGGGTACTGAATGACCCTGTATATCATAGCCCATTGCAAGATCATAGTGAATGTTGCAGGTCATAACAGAATCATGAAGTTGATACGTGATATGGTCCAGCCAGGAGGTTGTAACTGTGTCCGTTCTGTTCTGTATATATAGGAGGAGGGAGGATTTATCGCTAATTCGGATGATTTTGACAGATATATTCATATAAACTGCTTTTGTAGAATTATCCCCAATTATACAAATATGATCATATAATAATGATGTGTATACCTATCATGCAGTATGATCAAAATTATCGTTCTTTTCCCAGGGCACATAAACATTAATTATTAGGATCTACTGTCACTTGAAACCCCAGCAATATACTATATATATATATTCATATTGTCTAACGATTTGTGCCATAGGAAAGAAAGGGGCCCCTTTTGGGCGACCGGCTACGATGTGATCTGTAACTTGTATCATATGAGGTCGAGAAAGCTCTGAAGTATGCACTGAATCGCAGATGGCAAGGTCATGATGCCAGAGGAGCGTTTCTTGCAATGCAATGATGCCTTTGAAGTTTCTGGAGAACATGTTAAGGGGAGGAATGTTCGTCTTGAGGCCAAAAATATTCTAAGAGATTATATCTAGTGTATCTATGGCAACTCACGAAGATGGGAAATGAATGAGTTGATCATTTGGGTGGATGGGGGGTTGGCTAGCGTGGGTGGGCATTCACTCGGCTTGGGAGGATGGCTGACACTTGTGGTAGAAGGCGAGTCTGTGCCTGGACCCCTACTTGGGGTGTCAGTAAGTTCCCCGGGGGAGGTTGATCTCGGATTAGATTTTTTCTTGAGACTTTTATATTAGGACCGAAATTCTTGCTTTTAAGAACATCGAGGTGTTGAAATAAGCAGGTAATCCTGTAGGCCACCTTATGTTTAATTTTGCATGGGAGTTCATGGGAGATAAGATTGTCGGAGCCCGTGAGAAACTTAACTCTCTCTTCTATGGCGTCTAGCTTCACTGATGAGAATAAATTGTGAATCACAACGTGACATCTCTTCGCAGGTTTCGGGCGAGGTGATTCGCGAGTGCTGGGCTTCGGTTCAGCGGACAGTCGAGATGTTCTTTTCTTTTTTTATCCCCTCATGATCAATCACATCTTCATCCACGACGGGCGTTTTGGGGGAGAGATAGGGTCGGAAGACTCACGAGGGCTGGTGATCGTCGCTGAAGATCTAACTACCGGAGGCACTGGGGAGGGAGAGGAGGTTGGGTGTTCGTCAACTCTTCGATAGGTCTTGGTGATGTGGGCTTCATCCGGCAGGGAGAGGGCAAGTTCCCTATCTGGCCATCTCGATTCAGCGTCGCACCTCATAGACGAGGGTGATAATAGATGTCTCATTCAAATAGGCTGGTGTCTTGCTGTGCGACTATCTAATGATTCCTGCACTCCTTTGATTGCATCCCAGATCCGTGAAAGTTTGTTATTTGTTTCCACAGTTTTAAGACTGTCGAGTGATTCCTGTAATCCTTTGATCACGTCCCAGATCTGTGAAAACTTGTCTTGTGCTTCCTCAAGTTTTTCTGAGGCTTTGTCAATTTTTTCTGAGAGGGATTTTGCTTTTAGAAAGGCATTTTCTGCCATATGGTACACTGCAGGTAGGCTTAGATCAGCAAGCCCCTTTGGAGGCAGATTGTAAGGGTCATCGGTGTAGATTTCTACCGAGCAGGTCCTTAGCCACTCAGTGATATATGATATTTTCTTGAGAGAGGATAAGCTTTTCGCAGGTCGCTCCTGGAGAATGGTATCTGGTATCAGGTCTTTGCATTTTGTATATGAAGCGTTGATTTCCTCATCGGAAAAGGCTGCACCGACTGATTTTATAGCAGACTCGACATCGGAACGGTTCGATTGGTATTTTGTATAAAGTAAAGACATTTGTTCGGGAGTACAGAACTTGTGCGTTTTCTGCACAGGTATCGTTAAATGCCAGAGTCACTGGCACGACGACGGCTGGAGGTTGGTCAGATGACATTTTTGTGGTAAAGGGAGGGCCAAGCACTAACAAATACACAGCACTCTATTACCCATTTCCCAGGGCCAATAGGCTTCGATTGAAAATAAAATTTCCATGGGCAGAATGTAATCATATATCTTCAATAGGCTTACGTTTACTAGAGACACTTTAATACAATGCCGTCTATGATAGAATCACCAAGAGCGAAAAACCCTTTTTTTCGTAAAAACAAGAAGACCTCCAACACGTCCGCCCCCGACACAGCAGTATTTACTAGATTCTGAAATAATTTTTTAGTAAAATTCCAAAGCAATCACTAAGAAGTACGTCTGCAAAGAATCCTTATAGCCTAAATATAGGAGGTATTAACTCAAAATGTTTGCTCACTCAGAAAATTATTCTAAGATATTAGTATGTTTTGGGAATAAGTTTTATTGCTAGAGAAATACAAATAAATATTATGCCTTATCTTACACTAATGAAATAAGAAAAATGAATATAATAAGTATTAAGAAAAAATAAAATTTTTTTATAAGAATGTAGAAATACGCACAGGTATGCATGTGCACCTAACACTAAAAAAAATTCGCAGATTGCAGAGAAACTACAGAAAAGGAAAAAAAATGGGTGACTGTAACGTATGTGTTTGCGGCAGAGAATTAATGGGACAAGGCGTTTGGCCTGCTGACATCTGGAAAAAATAATAAATATATATGATAATATAAAAATATATATATATATAAATAAATATGAAATAGTATCTTAATAAAAAATAGTTGATAAAACAAATTAAAGATTTTTATGAAAGGAAAACATGAAAAATTAATCATCTTTGGAATGAAAAGGGCTTGCATTATTTTATTTCTTATATTTTCATAACTCAACATATGCAGTTAAATCAATGTGATATAGCGTATATATTTTACATAATAGAAGATATAAAGTTAAATATCTTCACAATATACGAAGGAAAGAACGAGAGTACCTAAAATAATATAGAGACAAGATCTGAGCAGTTAAAAAATAAGAAATATTTTGAAGAATTTGATAAAAATAATTAGAACTGTATACCACAAGTTCTGAATAGATTCTAAGGAAAATAATTCTTGGGTAAATAAACATGTTTGTGGAGATGCAGGGAAACTGGTTCAGTTGAGGCAGGGTTTAGAGAAAAGCAATCAGTGCAAGCTTTATCAGACCAGCGTTCAGTGAGTTTGAAGCAGAGACGGGAAGGGAGGGAAAGGTTGAACAACTGTTGAGGTTTCCTTTATTATTATTCATGTTCAGCTTGCCGTTGCTGGAGCGATCTCATCTGCTAATACGTCTGTGTATTGTATGCTGGCAAATACTGTAACTTTACTGATTGATAATAGTATTAATTGATTGTTAGTTAATTTAATCGCCAGCAATATTGATGTTGCTTTTGTTTTATTTATTGGAACCGACGTCAGATGACCTCAGTTTAGTTGGTCTATCTCATATCATTTAAATTTATGATTAAAGGAGTATCAAATTAAAAGGGTATATCCATATAATGGGTATATATGGTAGCTTTAGAAAATAATCAAGAAGCACAACAACAAACGATCATTTATCCATTTCCTTTCTCGTCTTTCATTAAAAAACCATTAGAAATGAAAAATTAATTCATCCTAACATTATTGAGTGAGAAGTGTCGATAAGCAGGGAAGATGAAGCAATAGTGATGATGGCACATAAGAAGGTCATGGCGAGGTCAGTGTTGTAGATTATAAGGGATTAGAGGGATGACTGCAGCTAGACCTGAAATCCCAGACGGATGAATAGACAGGGCAAGTGAGTAAAACGAATGACAAAATTATGGCGATTGGTGAAAGTGATAGAACAGCGTTTGGGAAGAATACGCATTTGACTTTGAAGAGTATTAATGAAACATCAAAATCGAGTTTAAAAGAGTAACTGGAACAAGTTAAAGTGAGTTTATTATTTCCCTAAAAACTTTTATCAGACAACAAAACCTTGTAAACAATGGTGGAAAATCCGAGCAAAATTCATTGCCAGTGAAAGAAGCATAAGGAAAAGAGAGAGAGAGAGAGAGAGAGAGAGAGAGAGAGAGAGAGAGAGAGAGAGAGATCATTAGCATAAATCGTTCAAGACGTAAAAAGTGACTGGAGAGACGTCGAGGAAAAACGATGAAAGGAATCTATTGGGTGGCGGTGCAGAGCAGCAGAACCTCTCACAAAATAAGAAAAATGACTGAAAAAACACTTTTCATTTTTTTTTTATCCATAACACTTTCCCACTTATGTACACAATCCCTGTGTACATCAGTGAGTAATCTTAAGAGTTTTGAATTTACTTTTTTTTTTAAATATACTTTTTCATGCAGAGAATGACAGCATGAGTAACTCTGTGTAACTCTGCACATTACCATGATTTTACCAGCTTATTTTCATGCAAGAATTATATGACTAGGTAATCCAGTTTTACTGAAATGGAGATTGATCGAGTTTTTGTTACCAAAGTGAAAATATAAACCCAAAAGCCCCTGATAACCCGTATCACTAAAATCATCTGACATTATTCAGCGCCTAGTTTTGTGAAATATGAACTATTTTTTTTTTTTGAATTGCCAGACAATATTTTACAGATGTTGCTGACCCTATCCAAAGTAGCCTCTTTGTGATATTTGGTGCACAGAAATCATTTGATGGAGCTCATTTGAGCAGCCTTCAAATGATGTTTTGTTTGCAGGATGTTCTTTTATTAACAAGAATCTATCCATATTAGAGGTTTATCATTATGAACTATATATATTGTTTTGATATAGTAATTATATAGTAATATTTTTATCTTATTTATATAATATGATATATTTTCCCATATTATATTAAATATATATATAAATAGCTTTTTCTATTCTATATATATTGGAACACCAACAACATTTTTTCTATTTATTTAAACGATGATTCACTTACGTAATAGGTTTAAGTCTGTATCTTATTTGTTCACTGACTACTTAAGAGTCGTGGAGGCTACCAGCTAAATACATTAAAAAAAACAGTGTAAAATGCGCCGAAGTTTCTTCGGCGCAGTCGATTTTTTTTGTACAGCATAAAATGCTGTATGAAACTTCAGCCACGGCTGGTGCAACTCAGCCGCGGCCCTTGAAATTTTAGCCACCATTTTTGGGCCGGTGGTCAGGCCTGTTGTTATTTTGTTACCTTTTATTGGTGGCAGAAGAGGACCTTCATTGCCTACTTTAATCTAAATACAAAATGTAATTACACAGTTGGTTTTGTTTGATTTTGGACAGTTCGAATTTTCCCGATTAGCAAATTTCAATAAATAGATTTTCCTATTCTGCTGCATTTGAACATCAACAAGTTTTTTTTTTTTACGATGATTCATATACAGAAAAAGGTTTTAGTCTACACGGGCAGTCATTTCTGCAACTTCATCACTGATTACTTAGAGTCGTGAGTGAGGCTATCCGCGCGCGCGCAAAAAAAAAAAAAAAACTTTACAGCAGTTCCCCGTAAAGCACAGCATTCAAATTAAGAAATCTATTTAGTGCAATATTAGGCTTAGTATCCCAGCCGCACCCACATGTAGTTATGTGCCTGCGAGAAGAAATGAACTTAAGACCTCGTACTCCTGAGGGAATAAATACTTTAAAATTTCTGTAATTAATGAGAGTTTCTGAATGAAAGAGATTAAGTCTTTCTAAACACTAAAATTTATATAGTATTTTCTCTACATATCTTTTCATTCTTTAGGTATATTATGAACCAACTCTTAAAAATTAATATGAAAATTAACAAAGTTTTTAGCATTTTCTTGATTTCTGACGCCTATCTTCAACTGCGAAGTAAATAATATGCAACAAAAAGTATTTTTATGTATAAGTACTGAATTGAGAGAATAATCTAGGGTATTCTGATTAGCTAAGCGGAGTGATGGCTTTAGAGTGCAGAGAATCCTCAAGTCCCGTTATCTTGAGTATTCGAGAGGATTCTGAAGGGCCCTGCAGCATGTCCTATTGAGTTTCGAGTAGTAGGTAATTATATGAATTCAGGAAGGGGTTTGAGAGAGCTACTTGTGCTGTATGTGAAGGGGTTCAGAGGGAAATAGAAATAATCGATGCTGTTCTCTACAGCATCCATTATTTCTATTCCTGGAGGTCTGTTTCCTTCGTAGGCCACATTCGGTGAGTTCTCGTGACGTGTTCATAAATGGTGCCTCACTGTGGAAGAATGAAAACATCCTTCTCAAAACTGTATCGTAATATATAGTCTAGGATCGTCATGAATAAAGTCCTTTGTACGGGCTGGGTTGCTATCATCAGAAGTTGAGAGGCTGCTCTGTTATTGTTTAACATAGATGGTAAGGTTAATTTATGTGCTAAATTCGTTTGGGGCGGGGGGGGACGTTCTTTTAAATAAAGTACTAATATTTTGCTAGATGTAAATTACATTAATAATTTAGTGCTCTCTCTCTCTCTCTCTCTCTCTCTCTCTCTCTCTCTCTCTCTCTCTCTCTCTCTCTCTCTCTGCTACTGGGAAAATTTTTTTTGCGTCGATGATCCTTTTGAATATAAGGGCTTATATTTTTCCAGTAAATCTTTTTGAATATAAGCGATTGTATTGGTCTTCAATTTTTATATAAGCTTTATTATATTCCGAGACAATTTTTCAAAGAATATTGTCAAATATTAATTTCACAAATATTTATATTTCTAATTATTAGGTCTATGCTCATATTGGTATTTTTCCGTAATAAAAATTATACACCACACACACACAACACATATAGAGGTGAGCTCCACTACAGTCGACCAATGGCTAGGTACATAATTCATTGTTCGGGTCAACGTAAGACTAGAAGTGCTGAACGGTTTGGTTTAATTTAACATATTCATAACTTTCTGTAATATCTTACTGCGGTGATATTGAACAGTACTCTCGATTTTCTTTCCTACAGTAATGTAAGAATAATTTGTGCCGAAATTCGGTGCTTTTATGTGTCTGATAAAAAAAAAAATATTTTCATATCTCAGTCTCTATAACTTATGACACAACAAATACGGTACTTTACTTTGGCTGTTTTTGTTACTGTCACTGTTACTATTCGAAATGGAAATTACCTTACTTAAATTTTATCGAAAACTTTTAGTGGAGGGAATTTGCTGCATCATATTCAACCTTATTAACATATGCTGGAGGTTCTAAACTTTCCTTGTACATTATGCATAACGATCTCTGATATTCCTGTGGTTTATAATTTGCGCTGCAAACTCCAGCGCAATTTAAGTTCCGTCCGTAATCTTCTCCTGAAACTGGATTTTCTGCTTAAGGAAGCGTTGAGTCAGTGAGTAGCTGGGACGCAGGAATTTAGACAAAAGGCAATGTTTAAGGAATTACTCTGATTGTTTCAGATTATTCCATCACATACTAGGATATTACACAACTTTCGGAAGGAATGTTACGCAAGAAATCAGTTTGCTATCATAACTTAATCTTATCTTGCACGTCTCATATATTTCCATTCCGTTTTTGTCAGGCTGTCTCAGTGTTTCTGCCTCCTAACCTACTTGAAACTATGGTTTTTATGTTGCTATATATTTAAGAGATAAAAGAAATCGAGGCCTTCTGAATCTGAATCCTCCTAGGGAAACTGATGGCAGCGGAGAAAATTAATCGGTATGTGTTTTGTTACTTAGGTGGGCTCTTGATAAGTCTTCGAAATCAACCGGGCTAGCCAGGAATTACAAAGCTATGAAACAGTTTAGAAAATAACCATAACTTTAACACAAGATTACGATAATCATCTCTTACCTTTCGACATCGAAAGGAACTAACATAAAAGGCGAAGAAAGACGATTTTGTGAAATTAGTTAATCTTTATATTTTTTTCCATTCACTTTTACTATTCTTGGTCTCATTCATATTTACATAAATCATCTGACTTCTCTGTGTAATTTTTTTTATCTGTATCTCAAATCACACCATCATCAGGTCGTTTACCCATTCTTCACTTCTGAGTCCTTTAGTGCAATTATAATATGCCCAAACAGCTGCTGCTGGACCTCATTTTAGTGCCTGAAAGCACCCTCTCCAAGCAAATCACTCTTATGAGAAACTGTGAACGCAGGGTCGGTTTACCTTTATTTAACGATGAAAAACCAACAACACATAAAGGTGAGTAGTACAAATTATCATGGCGGGAGTTAAACTACAGCGAAACTCAAGAGTATGATTGTTAGCAGTTTAGATCCCCAGACTAGTTATTTTCGTTAACAGTTTTAGTTGTCTGCAAAAGAAAGCTATTGTGTCGGCTTTGTCTGTTCGTCAACCCTCAGATATAAAAACTACTGAGGCTAGAGGGCTGCAAATTGGTATATTGATCATCCATCCTCTAATCATCAAACATACCAAATTGCAGCCCTCTAGACTCGTTAGTTTTTAAAATTTTATTTAAGGTTAAAGTTAGCCATAATCGTACTTCTGGCAGCGCTATAGGTATCAACAACATAGGCCACCACCAGACCGTAGTTGAGTTTCATGGGCCGCGGGTAAGAGTTTTATGGGTTGTGGCTGAGGCCACCACCGACGGATATTGCGCCGAAGAAATTTCTCGATTTCTTGTTTCTTCAAGTACATACCAAAATTTAAATATCTTTATTGGCATTTGGAAAAAATCAATTTATCGATCTCATTCATACTAAGCAAGTCTTTATAGCACAAAAATCATTCTTTTATTCTCCCATGCTTTGAATTTTATTCTCCCTATTTTTGCTTATTCAATATTATTCGCCATTTCAAAGAATATATTTTATTAAGCATTTGCATCTTATAAAAAATTGCTTTAGTTGACGCAATATGTTTCGGGGACTAGTGATTTTCCTTTATTACAATGACTCATTGTCCCTTTTCTCTTCTTCACCATTCTTGGTTCCCTTAGTTCTTCATTGGAGGGTCCAATAGAGCTTTCTGCTGGCACGCTTTGGCCCATCGACTCTCCGAAAAGGCCAAAAGAATTAGAAAATTTATTTTGGTGATAGAAATTCATTTCCCACATAATGTGGTTCGGATTCTTTATGAAGCATACGTCCCGTTGCTAAGTAATACCATTGGTTCTTAGCCACATAAAATAAATCTTTCCCTTCAGGCCAGGCCGAAGCTAATGTTTTCTCAGTGGTCTAACTAAGATCCAATGACTCTTGGTTCCCTTGTTCCAAATTCGTTTTCCAATAGCCAAAATGTATCGATATATTTGTCCATGAACCCCAAAAGGTAAAAACCTCGAAGGGAAAGTTTGTTGAACGGACTAAAAATCTGCTGTGATTTCCACGAGCTCTCACAAAGACTGTAATGGTCTCATCAGCAAAAAGTTTCAGTTCTGGCTCATGGGTGTTCCAGAATGTCACTTTATTTCTGAATGATAAAGAATTCATTTCTCGCTATAATGTGGTTCTCATTCAACAATGTCTTGAAGAGGTCCATGTTGCTAAAATAACCAATTTCTTAGCCACGTAAAAAAGTCTAATCCATCAGGCCAGTCATAATGACCTTTAATCATCTCAGTTCTGGGTAAAACTAAGGTATACACTTCCTTGGCTGGACTCAGTTTCTGCTCCTGGTTCTTCATGCAGTAATCAGAGATCCCAGCAAAACATGATGTGCTGGTAACCTTTTTCCTAAATTTCCTTCTACCCTAAATGCAGGTGACTCATTTTCCCTATATATATATATTCACCTTTTCTTGATGCTGTCTGTTTCATGGAACATTGAATCCATTCATGTACTTTCCTAAAGACGTCAAGCTAGGTGGCTCCTGGGTCAGCAAATTCCTTCTCCTTTGTCGACTCCTCTCACTAAACCATCTTTACACAAAGGCCTGCTGGAATTAAACACTGAGAAACAAAACTTGACTTTAAGGCAAATTTAACGCAAGTGATTCAACAAAAGTTACGATTATAAATGAGTGAACTCCACCAACTATAAATGGAATGCGTCCAGTTGGGGAAATTCTGGCAAATATTCAGATTAATAATTCATGACCAGCTAATGTAGTGACTAACACCCTAGTCACCAAACAAAACAATCTGGTTCCTAGATGGTCTCTAGACCACCAGAAATGTTTAGTATGTAAAAATTAAACAGGACCCACTTAAAATTTTCATCCTCACAAGAAGTATTACAGAAAAACTGTTGAAAGAAACATATCAGTGGTAAAACCTGAAATGGTGTTACAAACATTCATATTCAAAACAGAAAATTTGCAAATGTATAATAGAAACAGAATGGGAAAATGCATCATGGAGACAGTATACACACACATATATATATACATATATTGTCTTTCCAAAAATGTCTGGAAAAGATATATATATCCATGAGTTATGTACTCCACTTTCCCTAAGGCCCAGGTAAGGTATCGTCACGGTGGTGGTCTTTGAACACTCACAAGGCAAAACACACACCAGCCACCAAAGTCGAAGTCCTGCTGTGAATCACATTTCCGCTGATAATATACCATTCGAACATCTGCAACAAACATACAATTCACTAAACCACTTCTTCCAGAAAAGTGACGACCCCGGTTCAGTGTTCGATCACGCTGTCTCCATGGACTTAAATCATGATCAAATAGACCTCTATTTCAGACACAAATGTCAGGTTAGTGCCACTGACAGCCAAATCAAAGTCCTTCAAAGATTGTCGTCATTAATATCTATAAAAATATAAAATATTAAAACGGAGAAGAAGAAGATATATATATATATATATATATATATATATATATATATATATATATATGATTATTTCATTTTGTATATATTATTTATACACATTACCATATAATAAGATATATAGGTCTGAAGTGTTTTATTTATTTCCTTCTGACGAAGGATATATAAGTTGATATCACAAATATATATATACAAGAACAGTAATGACGAACATACACAACTCGTTAGAGACTCCATATCTCCTCTCCACGCACTAAGGAGGGCATTTAAATCATTTGGCTAAAAATCATAATAGACTTTATAGGGACATTGCTGATAAATAGACCATACTCTATAAGATCCACACCTGACAGGTGTCATGGAGGAGTTTGGAAACTTTATTACTATATATTTACAATATGATAATATTTCATATATCCAGTATACAGGGCTTAAACAATTTATCAAATATCTGGCTGTTATAGATCAAGTTTATACATCCCTTTGACTGATATTCATAATATGTTGAACTTTCTTTTATGATTCAATGATGTTCAGTTTTCCAGTGCATTATTAGATGCATATTTATCTGTTAAGTTCCAGTTGATATATGATGTTCTCATATATTACTATGTATAAAAATATATTTCAGATATCTCACACATTTTTATGTTGTCAATCTCGATTTAAACTTTAGGTTTGGCCAATTAAAGTTGTCACAAAACATTAATGCTTTTATATACAATCCTTTAATATTATCCGGAGTTTTGATATAAATTTTCATTGTTGTATTGTTCTTAAATGTATTAACACCCAAAATTTTAAGAAGATAAATCTTTTAATACAATAATTATAAGTATTCCCAAATTTTTTGTGTTGTTTTTAGGTTTTGAATGGATGCAATAATGCACTGTTTAATATTTATTTAATTTTTTGCCTATTAACTAATCTTATCTATTTCATCACATATTCAGGGGATATACCCGTAATGCTCTTTATGGACTATGAAAAACAGTGACTTTTTAACCTTTATTGCTTTGTCAAATATAAAAGAAGAAAATATTACTCTTTCTATACACATATATTTAAACCCACTACTATTTCTCTCTCTGAGGAATCCAGAAACGGTAAATCACCAATCATTTCCATTTCCATCGTGAATTTAACTGATGGTATAAATTTAACTTAAAAAAGTTTTTAATCTTGGACAATTTTTTTATGTCATTAAACCATAAAATTTGGGATTAGTTGTTTAACATCTTCTTTTCCAAAAGGATTTTAAACATTGATTTTTACAGTAAAATTTACCATTAAAAGCAACATAATCTTTTACACATTTAATCAGTTCAATTAAAGTACTTGAAAAAAAAATATCCAGCTGTTATTGCTAACTATTCAGATAAAAACGCTATCAGATCATCTATTATTACCTTTGTGAATAGTGATACAACATCAAAACTTATTATTCACTATTAATCTCTACACGTAGTTTATCTAAGGTCCAATTATTCATATGGGAATTACTATTTGCATTTGATCTGCAAAGAATATCTATAAGTATCCCATAGCTTGTAATCATCAAACCATCTGATTGGCCCTCAGGAAAGTTTGCTTTGTGAGTTTTATTTAACATACATGTATGGTTGGAAGGTCAAATTTCAATAAACTGCTTCTTTATAAAGGCTTTTATGTTATAACAAAGGTAGTTTTAACTTTCTTAAAAACCACCACATTGTCTATCGTTCTTATTTAATTTTTTATATATGTTATAAACTGTCGTGCATAAAACTATCAATTAAATAAAAATGGAAAATGATTTTGCTTACCGTTTCTTGTCCTGAAGAAATAGTAGTGGGTTTAAATATAGTCACTATAGAAAACCCAAGTCTAATATTTCTTCCTATGTGATAATATTCTGGACAAAGCAATATTAAAAGTTTTTATCAGTTTTTTAAGAGCTTTGTGCTTATTCTGATGAGGAAATAGATAAGATTAAGAATGCAGGCAAAAATTGAAATATCCTTTCCCCTCAAATCTCAAAATGCATTTCCATAAAATTTCATCTGGAACTTGTCTAAAAAAATTTGCTTGTTTTATTTAATAGTATGAAAGATATCTTCTTCTTAAGAATTTTGGTGTTAAGGAGGAACAATACAACAATGAAAAATGCAGTTATAAGAACTTCTCAATATTAACCTTTATTTAAAATTCCCTATTCTTTTTTATTGGCCAAACTTCAAAAGACTGGTCAAAGGATAAGAAATGTCTGAGATTCACCAGTGTTTTGTATGGTACATGTTAGTGAGAACAATCATGCTATCAACTGGGAAGGGGCAAAAGGATTGTTTTTAATTGCACTCCAAATCATTGAATCTAGCTATAAAAGATTTTTCAACGTTTGATATCAGATTTCAAAATGTGATCCTTTATCAAAAGAAATTTGTCAGTTGCAGACGCAGTAGAGATAATAAAATTAGCATTTCATATTTGTAATAACAGTATGAGTCATAGTAATAAATATTTCCAAACCTCTCATGACACCTGTCAGAGTGGATCTGAAGAGGTATGAAGAATAATGCTGATGACAATGAAAGAAAAGTCCCAAGGACAAGACCTCATCCAAATGATTTTCAGGTAACGCTATTATCCATTCGTCACAAAGTGTCTTTAACGGCTGTTCATAACAGTATTTTATGGTTCGCCTGCTAACTCTGAAGCTGATTAAACTTGAAATAAAGTCTGCCGTCAACAAACATTCATCTTTCATAATATCGTCGTCAAACTATATATACTAAAAATAAGATTGCTAGTTCTCCTTTATTTCACGTGTAAGGCAAACGCTTCTGTATTTATCCAAGAATCTTCAGTATTGCAATCAATAAATATGTTCTCTTTTTTAGAATTAAAATGGTTTGCTGACGTTTAAATGGTGTTTATTATTCAAAAGTCTCATAAAATGAAACCAGCCTTTCTGATCTGCTATTCAGTGCTTTCTCTCTCTCTCTCTCTCTCTCTCTCTCTCTTCTCTCTCTCTCTCTTCTCAAGATTTTCATGATATTATTAAAATTCAAATAACAGCTAATTCATAGGAATATGTAAGAAGTTTGATTTGGAATCCCACACCTTTTACAGATGTTTAGTCCTACATTTTTTAATCTTAAACAGGAAGCTGAATTTTAAAATATCCTGACGCAGAACACGTGAAGGACTAGTAGAAAAAGAGAACAAAAATTTGGAAATTTTCCAGTTTCTCATCAAAACTTAACCTTACATTGTATGAAAATTGTACAGAAGCCATCAATTTTGCTGTAAATTGCCATCTATTTGACGTTTAGCTAGATTTTTTTTTATTTCAAGTCGAATTTGTAAGTTTAAAATCAGATGCGAAAATTTCAAGATGACCTTAGTCTGGACATTTGGGCTGCAACCTGCTCCCTGAGATAAATGAGACTGCCCCTGAATTCTTAAGATTCCAACACTTCCTAATTATTTTAATTTCATGTGTACCCGTTTCATCTAGCAAAAGGTCTAGATTTGAGCATCCATTTTCCTCCATGTTCTCTTGAAGTCCTCTGGGATTATGACCTGGTGCCATAGTTTCGTATTTCCATCTGTAGACCTTGGCACTTTTCCACCTTTTATTTATCCTTATCCTTAACTCTTGTGTCCCAACATGGCTGCATCTATCTGGATATCTTATGTTTCTTTATTTATGAGGGATTAGGTCTGAAGGATTCCGAGCAAACAGTTCATCTTTTATAATATCATCGTCGAATATTACATTAGAAGAACATTTATTTGTAGTTCTCCCGTATCACATGTAACATACACTCGCTACACAGGTTATCCACAATTTCACAGCAATCAGGAAATCTTAGCTCTTGGCTCAGCTGCGATCATGCAATACAGTTTTCTCTCTCGTAAAATGTAACAGGAGACCTCTGGGAATATATTTCAGCAGAGCAAAACAAACTCTCTATAGGCAAACAGAACTCTGATCCAAATACCCACTATGCATACGGCATTTATTGATTAGTCTGCTGTGGCTTAAAACATTCAACTCTTTAGAATTACAAGCGCGAAGATTTCTTAACAGCTAAGTTTTATAGATGGTTACGAAGAAGACTAACCTTCAGACTCGTTTGCAGCAAAATATTTAAACTGACGGACAGCTGTAAATTTCCTACAGATTCAGTGAG
The DNA here is from genome assembly GCF_040412425.1 of Macrobrachium rosenbergii. Taxonomy (NCBI): domain Eukaryota; kingdom Metazoa; phylum Arthropoda; class Malacostraca; order Decapoda; family Palaemonidae; genus Macrobrachium; species Macrobrachium rosenbergii. The sequence continues at coordinate 66,546,074 of NC_089748.1, forward strand.
AAAATACAAAAAGAGCCACGTAAGGTTTTTCATTTCTCATCATGGCTTTACTGATTACAGTCAAGCCATCAACATCCCTCCATTCTTAGGTTCCAACACTTCCTTAATTATCTTTAATTTGACCATTAGAAAACCGTTGTTCTATATTTGATCCAATATTCCATGTTCCTCTTGAGTTCAGGGATTATACCTGTGCCATTTGTTATTTCCATCTGTAGACCTTGGCACTTTATATTTTTGCCCTTATCCACAACCCTTGTGTCCCAAGGTATGGCTAAATCTATCTGAGATCATTTTGTTTTAACCTATTTATGAGGTTTAGGTCTGGGATCAGAGCCAGTTCATTATTAATCTTCATTAAAATTATTATTATAATAATTAACATTAATATTGTTCCTCTTGAGATTATTATTATTATTCAAAACATACACTCCCATCAAGTAAAACAATTTTAATTCAGGGAAATCCTTATGGCTCAGCTGCATCCGTTGCTCACAGAAAATATGTATCCCCCTTATTTACATTTTTTAAAACATATCTTAGTCCACGAGATTGAAGCTCAAAGGAAAATATAAAGATTATACAATTGATCGTTTTATTTTAACCTAGGATAGAAAGACAGTAATAAGGATCAGCAGCGGATGGAATAATCTTCAGGTAAGAGGCAGGATAATAACCTACGTTATTCCTTGTTCCTTGTTCAGATTATATATATATATATATATATATATATATATATATATATATATATATATATATATATATATATATATATATATATATATATATATATATATATAAGAATATATCAGTGGCCTTACAAAAATTTCTAGCATTCATATGCATCTGTAAGATTTTGTTTCTGCACTTGCAAAGGGATAGACAAAAGGATAAATAGAGAGAGAGAGAGAGAGAGAGAGAGAGAGAGAGAGAGAGAGAGAGAGAGAGGTCTAGAAAAGAATGCAGGTTGATTAACATACTCTTGTATAACTGAAGAGCCTAAGATTTGCTTAAATAAAAGCATAGATACCAGGAGTTTTATTTTTTTGTAGACACGTGCATTGAAGCTGACGGCACATCCAGTGTAGTACTATGGAAGTTTTCCGATTTCCAGCAAGCCTCTCAATTCACTTTACAGACTCAATATCCGTTTTCGCTTCCATCTGGAACATGAGAGCTGGGAAGAAGAAGAAGAAGAAGGACACTAGACGATATGAAAACCATAAGTTTATCAGTAAGGTAAAGGTAAGTTTGCAGCGTACAGGTAAAACACAGTGACAGAGAAAATCAACGAGGAAATGACCAAGGAAGATGAATGATAATGAATGGCAAACCAGGATACGGAGGAAAAGAGAGGAAGTAGAAAGAAAGATGGCGTGTGAAAAAAAAATATAGTAATAAAAATAAAGATAAGAATACATAAAGGGAAATGTTTTACTAGCTGATTTAGTAAGGATTAGTGAATGTTGTGGAGTCAAAAGTCTGAGTTACTGGTATATACTGAAGAATAGCCGGTGAGGTGGCCTCCCTTAATGCTTTAGATTATTGAGATTGATAATGCACAATATTTTGACACAGACAGTGGATGTATTGCGTCAGTTGATATTTTGATTTTTTGTCATTAGGACTGAATGCGCCATTTTTCACGATGATTGCAAAAAGTTTTATTCTACTTTTTGTCCTTTAAAGTTAACCCAATGAAGTCCAATATCATGATTTGTAGAAAACGAATTGGCGATGAATTATGAAGCGATGCTTAGATATTCCAAACCCTTTTTCATACACACAAACACACACACAATAGATAGCACTGGATAAAAAAGAACGAATCCAAAGGGAATTTCAGTGACATCTTGTTCCTGGGTTCCATGTGCAAAGTCAAGAGAGAGAGAGAGAGGCGAACGAAAATGGTTTCTCGGTTGGGAAAAAAATGAGTGTTTAGTGCACAGTAACATCGATGTATGCCTTCAGAAAAGGTCATATCAGACTGACTTTATGGCATCAATAGAAAGTCGTACTTGTGGTTTTCCTCATAGACCTAATGAAAGGCTCTTGCCCTTCTGATATTACTTCAACTGAAGTGATCATCCACCAAGAGTACCAGCGTTATAGACAATTTCAGTTAAATTGTAGCGTTGGAAGGACCAGTGACTTAATAATAAGGTTTAGAAGTAAGTATTCCAAAGATCTTGATGATACTCTTAGAAGGACAAACTATGGGTGCAAGGAGCAATAAGGTTAGCACTGTATTGTTTACTCTGAAAATGATGAATTGGGAATGTCTACAAGAAGAAATACGTTGCCAAATACCTATACGTAGCTGTAAAATTACATCTAAAAAAATAAAGTCCCTTGTCGAACATAACTATATTTCCATTGGAAACTTACAATGCAATGTAATGCTTGGTGTCAAACAGTGCGGTTGTTTCTTACGCTGAGGTTGTCATAGTGAAGATCCTCCTGCATGCAACCACGTCATTCTGGTTAGCTAAATATTGACCTCCTGTGACTTAACCTGCTGGATATATATGGGTGCAAGTTGGATGGTTTTAATCTATACTTAACAGCTGTAGTTGGTGACAGTGACAGACGTCAAGCAAAATATCCTACTCAGCCTAAATAATGTCAATATCCAAACTCAGCTGGAGTTCATGCAAGTTCGGTTGTATGCGGCAGATGAGTTTTAATACCATATCAAAGTGCATTCCATATGTTGCATCATACTGATGAGCAAGTGAATAAATGGCTCCTTTGTTGGCAGAGTGACTTTTGAAAAGGAAGCTGCACGTAACTGTGACCCTTTCACCTCTGATATTCATGACAAAACTGTTCTAGGCAGTGAACTATGTTAGTGTAGGTGCCACGGACACACTAGAAAGACTTTCTAATTAAGAGTGATAAAGAAGGATTAAACTGAATTGCCCGTGTCCAAGGATGCACCATTCAACACCGTACCAATGTAATAGGCCGCATTAATTTGAACAATCCAACCACATACAGAGATCAGCGGCCTAAATATCATTAATGTTTAGAATTTATTCAGGAAAATATGTCAGTATTAGTATTGAATAGTACTTTGGCTTGTAATATTTTGATAGGAAAGTGGGATTTATAAAAAATATTTTAAGTGGCCTTCGAAAATTACAAGAATAGACATTTTTCTTCGGGTTTGATATACAACAGTTGTTACTTATTATTTCGTGTTTTATTCATCTAAGTAGATTCCGCACTAACAATGATAAGCCATTTATCGCCCATGAGATCAAATTAGTAAGACTTAGTGCAGATTCTTTTTTAGTTATCCTAACTGTCACTAGATTTCGACAGCGATGTTTTATGCAGCGCCTTCATTAAACATGGTGATATGTATTATGAGGGCTTTTAATTCAGGAATTGTTCTCCTCGATATCATTTTGAACTTACAGACCTGCTTTCATCCAACGTCCATTTCCTTCATAAAAGTCGAGTCCTATTTGTTGGTGTGACAGCATTTTATTATCATCACATTATCATTTGGTATGTTGAATGTCCACACTGGGGGTATAAAATGATGTTATGAATTATTTGTAGATTCATCAACAAAAAACTTTTTGAAACAGATCCCCAATAGTCTCGTTGGCCCCTAATGTACGGAGGCTGCCTTTCAGATCGCAAAGGTTTCCCCATAATTATTGCAAGTAGGCTTTCCAGTCTTGATCACAGCTCTAATCACCTGTTCCGCTCGTTTGGGATGACTTTTTAAAAATTTCACTTCTCAGTTTTCCCATTTTATCATTTCCTCTCTCTTTGTAGATATATCCATTAATTTACTTGAACATGTATTTCTAGGCTATCTTTTTAAAGACATTGTACGTGCATTTGATATTGAAGGTGGCAATGAATTCTTGTAAACAAATTTGAAAACTGCTCTAGTCCAGTCAGCCAATGGTAGAGTTGCTCTCAAAAACTTCCTTCCACCAGAGAAAGCACAAAAGCCTCAGCCAATGAGAGGAGGCGATAGAAAAGAATTCTAAGTCGGGCGTGGTGGAGGTCTATGATTGGCAAAGCCAAATTTTTTGGCGAATTCTTGAGCAGTTCTTCGACAGCCATGTTGGTGTACAAACGGTTTTTTGAAGATGACCCGTTGTAGGATTTGTTTCCATGGATACAGTTTGCAGTATTTTGTAAGTAATTGTAATTTTTGTTTTTAATGCGAAGCCTATTTGTTTAACATTCGGTGATACTTATCCGGCTAAAAGTTAATTACTACAGGCGATTTATAGTTAGGGCAAGGCTCCCAATGCTCCTGAGGGACCAGTGATCCTCTCGTGAATTATGCCTGAGGGCTCCAAATGGTTTTAGCTAGAAATTTGTCGGCATTTCAAGGTGCACATTTGTTTTAAGACTTTCTCTCTGTGACTGGCTAGAAACTTTGGTAGGATTAGAGGCATTGCAAATTCCATGTGCAGTACCATGAGCATGCGGTCACTGAAGACAGGTCGATTTACGGGCCAGCAAGTAAAGGCTTGGTAGGTTCCTTGTATTAAAAGCACGTCTTTCATGCATTTACATTCATCGGTTCCTTTTATTTTCATCTGAATGCATTCATGGAAATTTTCATCTTCTGACTTTTACAACTTCGTTTGACAGCTCGAAGCTGCTTCAATGACACTCATCAGTTAGCTCGTACACAAGGAAAATATATAATTTCTCGTGAAGGATTCTGTACTTACAGGAAGATACTCTCTCTCTCTCTCTCTCTCTCTCTCTCTCTCTCTCTCTCTCTCTCTCTCTCTCTCTCTAGTATTAATTTCAGATCTACAGTTTTTTTTTCTATAGGAAAATAGTTGCCATTCGCAGACTCCTGATCGCTGATCGATGCTACAAGTGTCGGTGTGACTTTGTAGCTGAAATCGAAGCTGTATTCTGTGAAATTACGTAAGATTTAAAAAAAAATTAAATCCAGGGGCTTTCTCAGTGTTCCGGAGATAAGGGGGGGAGGGTTTCCATTCCGTGTGTTCCGTAACGTATTTTCTGTATTAGGTAATGAGAAAATGTTTATTTAATAAACCAAGCTAGTGTAGTTTACACAAACATTATCCCCCTTGTAATCGTAGCACCTTTTCCATTCACTTTGTCAAGAACAGAATCGAATGAGGAGAGCTAAGGTTAGCACTACACCTACACAGCACCTTCCCCGGTGTGTTTTTTAATGCGTTGACTTAGAATAATGCGTAATTTCGGCGGCTTTTATGGGTTTTCTAGATGTTCTAATTTAGAGAATTGTTTCATATGGAGTTTCGTTTGGGGTTGGGTGAGTTTCGCCCCTTAATGAAAAGTGTCGCGTCATCTCTGAACGAACTCTCAGCTGTTTCAGCCAACATTTCCGTTTAATATCGGCCGCAGTGTTTTGTTATTTCCATTTTCTTTTTTTCCTTCACTAATGCTATTTTTTTTCCTTATCAAGTTAGAATATTTACACGATTTATGCCTGGGGAGTCAACTCTTAATTGACCAAAATCAGTTAAACTTATATTTACCTATCAGATTTATTCTGACTGTATTAAACAGTAAATGGAAGCCCTTAATTGGCTCAAACAATTTATGAATGTTTAAATCTTTAAAGGCGTTTTGAATTAAATTTCTAAAGTATGTTGACATGATGTAATTACCACCATCAAAATATAATTGCTACTTTTATATTAGTTATTTACTTAGTTTAGTGTCGGTATAGTGTTTCTGGAGCTGTTTGTGGGTTAGTATACGGTTTCGGCACTTCCTTGACCGAGCCTTAGAAAAGCTTAAACTTAGAATACGAGTAGAATATAAAGTCCATAGGCATTATTTCCCTCTTTTGTTTACTTAAAAAGCATCAGGAAAAGGACATGTTTTGCGATTTCCCCTCATGTTATTTTTTTCTTGATTACAGTTTTCATTATCTGAGAATGAAAAACGACGCAGAATCGGTAATGTTTCGCAGGTGGTATCTCGTCTTGCAAGCTATCGTCTCCGTCGATGGTTTTAGGTGAGCCCTCTCTTTCTCTCTGTCACTGGTATAAATGTTCCTCTGTATATATATTCTAACTTTAATGGTGTCTATTATGAAGATTGCTGTAATTTGATCGTACAGAAAATTTCCATAATCTAAGTGCATTGTATGTGTTGTCTTCAGCTTTTTTGGCTTTCTGGGTTTGTGTTCTGAGAGTTATCATTATTAATTTGTTTTAATTACAATTATTTTATTATTGTGGGAATATGGCCTTTGGTGGAAGAGACACACCCCTTGGATCAAGTGTTGAAACCCATAGAAAGAACTCGGAAACTGCACACGAAGTTTGCCACAGAAATGTAAGTTCTCTTATATAATTTTTATTTCATATTTTTCCCAATATGATGTGATTGTATTTTAATCTCCCATAATCAAAACTCATGTGTATTATGTTTGCTTTTATTCTGGTGGGTGGGTAGTCTTTGTGGTGGGGGATGGGGCGATGTTATCAAAGTTGCAGTTCTGTATGATTGTTTTATAATTTTCAATTTTAATGATTTCCTCTTTAGGTTACAAAAGCCAGTAGTAAAAGCGCCTCACTCGCGCTGGCATATCGTCCAGGGCCTATGTAGATGAATCATTCATTAGTCAGTCAAGAGGCTTGCATAAAAACAATGTAAGTGTTCCTACGGTTATGTTTTTTTGTTTTTTTCCGTAAAGGAGTCTGCTGTAATTTGAAAGGATCATTTGTTCTGGGATAAAAAGTTGTGATTCGGTGTCTTATACTTTGTAGAAATTAATATTTTCATAAAATATGGTTCTCTAATTTGGTCCCATATAGTGCTTTATTCTGTTTATTGATGTCCTGATTTGTCCATACCCACTTCTTTCTTGGCAAGATTTTCGTGAGGTTTGTCAGCAGTCATAGAACTGCTAAATTCACTGAAATTTTCTGGTCTTAATTATAATTAGTGTTTATGACTTCTGCTCTTAAACAATGCAACCATTAAGCTATTGGTACCACTACAAGGAACAGACTTTTAGTTCCTTTGGGTCAAGTTTTTGTCTTTCAGTGCAGTACTGCTTCCATGGCTATACTGTGTTCCTCTACGGTTTCCCAAATCAAAATGTCTGATCTACTTTGGGACTTGGGACACGGTTTTTGAATGATCTGTTGAAATAGCCCATACACCATTGCTGCTGACGTAATTCCCATGACCAGTCCCTTGTCTCTATAAATACCAGAGTACAGTACCATGAAAACTATTCTCTTGACTCGAAGCGTAATTGATGGTGTACTTTTACATCAGCCTTGGACACATCACCGATAGCCGTAGTTAGAATTTGGCATTTCATGTGTTGAAAATGCATATGTAAGATCTGAGATGGTTTTTGTTTGGTTTACATGTGTCGCATTATGATAATTTTAACAAACAGTTGTCCTCGTGATTAACAACAAATCAAATTTTGTGAGACAGGAATGTAGATTTTTAGAGGGGCCTGTTATGAGGATGCGTAAAGACGATGAATATGGCTCAGAGCTGTATGGGATATTGTAAAAAGTTATGCCTACATGAACACTGAAGTGCCGCAGTTGGAACACAGTCTCCTTGGTTAAGTTAGCTGAAGGAGGGTTATGTTAGGATGCGTTCCTGTAATGACCATCGCTTAGTCTAGGCTGATGATTGTGGTCTCAGAATGCAACTTAAGTGTAAGTTCCACTTTGTCAGTCATCAACGCCGTAACAACTTGTCACCTCTGGCGAGGAAGTAGTTTGATTTGGTGTTTCTCTGATGGTCAGATGATGCAAACTGCCGAATAGACATTTATAAAAATATTAAATTTTAACAATCGATAAGATTTAGGGAGAGGGAGGAATGGCACCTGGGGGACAACGGGGAAGGGTGTTTGGATTGCTTAGCCTTGGGAGAGTTTTTTCAGTTCCTAAATTTTCTTCTGTAGCTTTTGGCTAGACACTTGTCGTTTGAAAATATTAGATTCTTGTTTGTTGTGTTCGAATGGTTTCCGTGTATAAAGTTACCGTTTTCTCCAGTTTTTCTCCTTTTATTCAATTCTGTGGTGGTCTGACAATTTGTATATGTAGCTATAACTGTCGGATCATCTTAGTAGTGACCCCCAAGGGTTTTAAACCGGTATGTATCCTCTTTTGCGCCTGTTTAGTACAAGTCCATTGGGGATTACCGTAAAAACATAAACAAAATATTGTAAATATCTTAAAGATAATGACCCCCCAAAAATGTTAGCCCTAGATAACGACCCCGGAAAAGCCTTTGGGGTCACTGTCTAAGAAGGATCCTAACTGTCAGATAAACTGTCACATAAGTCCGATAGCCACCACCTTGGTCTGCCGTTAGTTCACCGATACAGGAGGTTCGTAACTCCACACTTTATAGTTCATAATTTATTACCCTCTCCTCCCAGACGGCTTGAACATTGGTGTTGGTGGGTGGGGTGGGTGGGTTTGTGGACGTAAGGGTGCCATGTTATTTCACCGATAAGGAGGATCGATGGAACGTGGTTTTCAGAGAGCAGTGACCAAGAACGGATCCGTAACTTGTACTTAGTAGTATCTCTAAACTAAATTAGCTAGGCTTACTCACCTTTTTCCCTCACCTATTTTCCTCCTTGACCTGACAGTATCGATCTTGGAAGTGCGTCACGTAGCCTACGTGGCTTTGCTGTTCTAGTAAAATAGTGCTGACTTTAGTTTGTATTATTACGCTATTTGCAGGAATGTTAAAAATCCAGTAGGAGGCTGTTCAAAATTCAGTGCTCTTTTCTGGAAACACAGAATAGAATTATTTTAGGCAAAGTTTTCAACGCAATCTCTGAGATCTGTTTTACGATTAAAAGTTCCTGTCAACAGCATCATTATCCAAACTGGGAAAATTTTTAGAGATATTTTCATGAAATTAAGGCTATCATTTACTTTGATCCACGTGAACCAACGAATTCCTGTCTTTTGTAATGGTAGTTGATTATTACTTTAATTCACTGAAAGAGCCCTTGAAATTATTTAAAATGTGCAACAAATTAATTTATTGGCTCGTGAAATTAAAAGGCAATAATAATAATAATAATAATAATAATAATAATAATAATAATAATAATAATAATAATAATAATAATAATAATAATTGGAATCGTGGAAATACCAAAATGAAAAAACTGCCAAATCAAGTTGCTATTCACTTTTCACGAAAAGGAACAACTGCAATTTCCATCTCCAAATCGTAATTAGATTCAATAGATAACGGGAGATGTATTAACCATTACGGGTTAGGTATGTATGTTTGGAACCTTTATTCACGATAGACATATTTGTTGCTCTCAATTTTAAAATAAAGTAAAGCGTTTTTTAATTGATTGTCGGATAGGTACAGCGATTGTCTATCTTATAAAGTTTTTTGGGAGAAATAATCTTATTGAAGTTTTGATATTGGTTCTCTCGTAAAAATAAGTTAAACCGATAAACTCATTATAATGGAAAACAAAGTCATGCAGGTGATAGATTCTGATAATAACGTGGTGTGGTAGGGTTCGACCCTCTTGGTTCTTTAACTTCAAAGTTTAGTTGGTTATGATCTTTAAAATATTTTGACTCTCTCTCTCTCTCTCTCTCTCTCTCTCTCTCTCTCTCTCTCTCTCTCTCTCTCTCTCTCTCTCTCTCTGTGGGTTGGGATCCAAAACTAAAATTCTTAAAGTATATCTAGATCTGGGTATCCAGTATTGCTGGTTGAAGTTTTGAAATTGGAGTTTTCTCATCTAATATAGCTCCTTGATATAGAATGTCCATTAAAACACAGTATCATATAGTCATGTATTTCAGTTATTTACTGGTTAAAACTGTTGTAAAATAAACATGATCTTTGCAGACAGATCTGTGAATTTTCTGACTTCCTATTTAAGGACTGACGACTTCTCAATAAATTTTGTTACTTTTGTCTGCAAGTTTCAGCCGCGTGACTTTGTTTCTTTTTAACTCGTCCGTCTTTAGCAATCCCGATTTTGACACCTTGGGCCACTGGTTGTGTCCCTATAAAAAGCTTATTTCACGCCTGCCTGTCAAGGCCGTTAGCAGGACATTTGATTTCTCTCTCTCTCTCTCTCTCTCTCTCTCTCTCTCTCTCTCTCTCTCTCTCTCTCTCTCTCTCCAGTACATTTTCGTATATGATGGAGTAATGGTTATTGTTATTTGTTTTTTCACGAGTAGCCATTGGACGTTTATTGATCGATAACAAACGTCTAGTAACGAATAATACAAGTTCCTAAAAACCATTCGGTTGTCAGTTCCAGTCAGAAGAGTTAACGTTGCTGTGCTGCTTCAAAAATATTTTTACAACCTCCGCGGTGTGTTACGTAGTGTAGATAGTTTACTAGTGGCGTCTAGAACCGATTGATCTATTCCACTTGCACAAGACCGCTGAGGTGGTTTGAAGTTCTAGTAGCCCCTGCGTTTAACCACTCATATGCCAACCTTGGGACAGTGTGTGCAAACTTAATCAGCAAAATGAAGATGCTTATGGCCTTGATGAATTCTCGCCCCAGTCGAGAATTTGCTGGGATGTGCTACTGACGATGGGCCACACCTATTTCTGTAATGGGAACCCTTTTTATATTGTAGAGAAGCTGTGAACAATTGTAATGTGCATAAATGTTCACAAGCATACTCGAGCACGTATGTGCAAGCTGCATGTATGCATGAATATGAAAACACATGAACTCGTATACAAAATACACACGCACTACAAAAATAACACGAGACAAGGCATGGTTAATGGTACCCTTGGGTCCAACCCGTTAAAAATCTTTAGCGCCCATGTTAACGCACTTACCACTCGATTTTATCGAAGGATTAGACAGAATATTGGTCATTGATTATCAAGGAATATTTTTTTCTGACAACTACCTTTTTTTTTACCTGTTAATAATTATCTAAATACAGTAGGTTTTGACGGGGATATTACAGAATAATTTTAAGGCTTAAGGGAGGATTGTATTTTCAATTTTGTTTACGTATTCAAAAGAGCCTGCCAACAATGTTAGAGTTCAAATATGGTGAAATTTTGGAAGCATGGTTTTCCATATTTTTTTAATTCTTTCTTTGTTCTTATCTTGCATATTTAGACTTTGATCCCTTTGCTAGACAGAAAGTGTCAGTATTCTGAAATTTGCAAATGGTGGCTGTTATTTAGGACTTAGTCCGTGCTGCTTGCCTCCGTACAGCCATATGGCGTCTCAGTACAATGAGCGACCTTTCAGTAAAGTTAACTTCATTTTCAAGTTTTGACGTAGTTTTCTCCTGGCAGGTTAATTAAAAGTTGATTTTTTTTCTTTCCCTAACCTTGTTCATGCATTGTCTGAATCCCTGTCTGGTCCTTTGTCTTGTACATTTACTGCCTCAATCTCAATCTGGCGTTGATCTTCATGTGGCCCTTACTTTGATTTTTTGGGGCTTTATATGGGTCTTTGCCCTGCTCCTCAATCTTCTAAAACCGCGTTTGAAACTAATCTTGCAAGTGTTTGACAGCACCATCAAACTGGTGTATATTTTTTCCTATTTTTGTATCTTGGACGACTGTTTAAATCATGTTTTTAGCTTATAACTTTTACAAAAAACGATGATTGTTTCTGTTAAGATTTTAGTCTTGAATTTTTTGCGAGGCATTTATTTGCACTCCCTAGATCTAGAATGCACGTTCAATGTTGGAACATGTTTAATTCAGTATTGCACCATTCTTTCTGTGTCTCCTTTTAGTTTGAAGGGATACTTATAATTATTTTCCTTTTTAATTACGGTTTGAGCTGATCAAATACTTTTCAAAAACTCAGCAATTTGCAAAAAAAAAGAAAAAAAACATATTCCCAGCCACGAATTCAACCCCTCCAGCTTGACGTAGTGTTCGGGTCCACCCATCAATTCGGTCGTTTCCGCGAGCTTCCTAAGAGTTTAGGCAGAATAATGTACAGTGCATGAACTTGTATTGGAGATTTTACTGAGAGCCATACTGGCCTGTCACTGGATGCACATTAAAAAAAGACTAGCAATCTTCTTGCCAGGAATGTTCGCAGAGACTGCGAGGGGAGCTGTGTACAAGTCAGTATTTGGCGGAAAGAGTGGTTTCAGTTAATTTCCTGTTGGGTGTATTACCGATCTGTTATTGGCCTGAATTTTCGTACTAACAGTTCTCTCTCTAGCGATCAATTCGTTTCCTCACGCAAACAAATTACTTCCTGTTTTCCATATTTTGTCCCGAAGTGTTGATGTTTTGCTATTCTTTTGCTCTTTCGCTTTCAAACCCTTTCTCTCTCTCGAATGAGAGACTGACTCTATCACTCTTCACTCTCATCTTTCTCTCTCTCTCTCTCTCTCTCTCTCTCTCTCTCTCTCTCTCTCATGCATAATTAAGATTAATGATGAACTTGATTCAATGAAATGGGATTTCCCAATTATCGCTTATAATATAATACAGTTTAAAAGTTTTTTTTTTTTTAGAAATGGGATAAATTTTGGTTATAAGCATTTTTTGAAGGGTCCTGACTTTCACGTAAAGATCCTTCATTACGCAAGTACCGCTAACGACAGTAAAATACCCTTGAATGTATCTTACAAGCACTTACAAGGTGCCAAGTGATTATCATTATCTCTGCTATAGCGTCATTTTCCCGCATGTTTTAAGCGCGTTTTCGCAGTGCTTTTCCTGACGATTTTTGTTACATAATCGATCTTATCGATGCCATTGTAATATCGCCAAAGGTTAGCTCTGGTCTCATAATTAGGTGCAGAGTTAATAGAAATATGCATCGGAAATAGCATCTGCGAGAAGAGTACATCGTAAAATTACCTGATACCAATAATTATGTAGCATAGGTTGTGGGTCACCCTTCCAAGCACAGAAATGCAAGGCACTTACTGGATTCTTAGCCTCGATACTACTGTAGTATCTGATCAGATGTAACAGGAAATGTTCAAGTTTTTCAGACAGGTAGTGCAAGTATTCTGAATGGATTTTAATCGAGTCCTTTCAGTCCCTAACTGTTAATCAACCACATATTGTAAGTATTAGGTATGGCTTATGTGGTTTCCCTAGTTTTTGTGTCTATTGGGCAGACAGGTCACGAAATCGAAATTGATGTGATCAAGCAGAAGTTATGATTTGAGATTATGATGCTGGCATATCTAAGTACAATGTAGTAGTCAAAGTTACACCTGTTTTATACCTTCGTCAGCCAGTCTTTTCTGGTCATGTTACTAATTGCCCTTCACACCAGACTGTTGCAAATTTCATAACGCCTGATAATCTAGAAGGTGGGGACGTCACAATTCTACGTCCAAATATTAAGATAAAATGGCATTAGCAAATACTGAATTTCCAGATGCTGTTCACCGGGATTTGCAAAAGCCACTTTATTATTCAACAGTATTTTTGACAGGTTATCATGGTCAGGTTTCAGGAGAACTTCTGCTAGGAATTTTCATGACAATTTTCATGAACTCAGTTGGTTTCGACTTAAAAAGTTCACTCCGTTGGCTCATCGTTGATCCATTGCCCCTCTTACCCGAGTCTGTCTGTTGCGAATTTGTGATCTCATGTTGGTGGTTGCAACCAAAGTTCAGTAGTGATTAAATCGATTGGATGGTTATGGATCGTAGTTGTGCTAAAGTTTCAAACATTAGACCTAAAATAGAATGAATACAAACTTTACCCTATTTGGGTAACGTAACTATTGGAAGTTATTTAAAATCTCAAAAAGGGGCCCAGTATCATAGGGTTAATGCAGGTGCCTTGCAAGACCTCAAGAGTTCTCAACAATGGGAGTCAGAGAGAGAAAGCGAGGCCACTCTCTAGATATACGTATAGCAATTCCATGCAAGATTTCGTTTTTCCACACCTTCCAGTTTGACATCTGAGAGCTTTGTTTTGAATTAATATAAGAACTGAAAGCAAACGCAGTTATTGTATGCAATAACAATAATTTAGTAACATTTGATCAATGTTTAAAAGCTGTGGCAATCTCTTGTAAATAAACTAGTTTCAGGCTTTTTCATTTTTTGACCATTTTCTGAAATGTATGAAATCGGCTGACTCGTGAATGGTTTTTATTTGTACGTTATTCTGTTCCTTCATCCATAAGGCTGTAATTGTTAGCAGTCGTAATTATTGAGAACTCGGGGTCCTACAGGGCAGGGACATTAATCTTATCCTGTATCCCTCTGAGATTTTGAATTAACCTCCTTCACCAGTTGAATTATATAATTATGTTAATGTTTCCAAACTTCTGTACCGTTTTAGGCATATTTCATCTAATGCCTGTGCTTTAGATGATCTTTGGTGATGGTGTTTGGCTGTTTTTGAATCTGTCTTGAGGTTAAATGCAAAGTGAAACTATTCATAAGAAGAATACAGATCAACGCGTAGTTACAAATAGATTTATTCATCACTTAAGCTATTACAGTAGTTATAGTAGCTCAACTAAATGGAGCTGGCAACCAGCTTCCCTATAGCTCGTTTAAAGGTCACTGTCGGACCCTGTTCTCTCTGCCCACCTTCTAACAAAACTTGTATGGCGGCCTGGTTGTAAAACTTATTTTGGTGCAAGAGGCATTCTAGGTTTTTCAGTAATGCGTTGAAGAGACATTTTTATCTAGTGTTACAGTTAGAAAGCTGGGAAGTAGACAAGAAATGACAAGTCGTTCTGTCAATGAGGTTTCAATTGTGATTTTTTGTATGGTAAATTGTGTATAGTCTCAGCTCTGAATGCCTTTCTTCAGAAGTGATTTATTTTTTATAAACTTAAGGCAGCATTGTCATCTTGCTATTATAAAATGTATTTAAATAAATTTATGGCAGCATTGTCATCTTGATATAATAAAATGTATTTAAATAAGGATAAATACGGATTTCCTTGTATTAATTCTTGTTCTGTTTTTAAAAATGTACTTTTCAAGGCTTGGCGAGGGGCCATGTTTGCCATTCCATCCCTCTGCCGATGATACCATTCTTCGTCAAGCCCTGCAGTACATTTCTAGCAACTGAATACGCAAGAAGTTGGTCTTATTTTTCTCGTCTATTTTGTTAATTCATTGTTTTAATATTATAGTCTCCTCTGTAATTTTTTACAGTTCAACTCTGCCTTTTTTTCTCAGAAACCATTAATTTTAAGAATTGAACGTTTTTCAGAACTGAGTTTTTTTAAGAGGATTAATTGTCGATGAGCCCATTTGAAAATCATCATTAATCAACGCCGGTAATCCAGGGCAATTTTTAAAAACTTTTTTCGCCTTTTTCACAAAGTGATTTTGCTGGTTTTTTTTTTTTTTATTTTTTATTGTTTCGTTGGCTGTCAGTTTACTGTAGATGTATATAATCGTCGGTAGCTAATGGTCTGATTATGTTCAAAGTATCAGCAGTTTGGAAATTTTTTCATAAAAATGCAATTTTGCCAGTTTGACTTTTGTCCAGAAAATTTGTTGCCAATACAGTAAATTTTTTTGTTGTAAATAAATGTCGTTGCCTGTTTTTGTTTAAATAGTTTTGAGAATTTTGTGAAAATTTGTATTTTAGCATCTTTGGTTTTGTTTCAGAAAATTTGTTGTTTAATTTAGTTTTTATGTTTCATACAAAATGCAGTTTCATTTTTATATAAAATAGTTTTTATTTTTTAAAATTTTTGATAATATCAAAAATTGGTTTTTAACAGTTTTAACTTGTTTTTTAAGTAATAATTTTTCATATTTGAAAATTCTTCGATTTTAAAACGCCTCACTTTAAAGATCCTTTTGTCAAACAAATGTTTGATTTGATTAATCAAATACGCATGGCTAAAAATGTAAATATTACTGTAGGCATTTTATTAAAGTAACAATAATCTAACAGCAGTGAAAAAAAGGCTGCCCAACAGCTCGCCTATTGGATTGGTGAAGTCTGTTAGTTTACAATCTAACTTTATTTCAGTTAATAATGTACATTGATCCTCCAATACCTTTGGTTGCTAGCTATTTTTATACTTAGGACAATAATTAGATAATGCGAAATTGAACCCAGCAGCTTTGTAATTTTTATTGTTGGTAATAATGTATCTTGATCTAATCCAATGGCAATTTGCTATTTTCAATTTTCTGGCCATAGTCAAATAATTTTGCTTTTAAATATCTTGGCTACATCCTCAACAAAATCCAGAGTTTTGACAAAAAGCAGGGTCTAGAATTACCTCTTGATACATCCTCCTTTTAATTGAAACGCTTGAAGACCAAGCAGGGCTTTCTTACAGATCTTGGCTGCATCCTCCTCAACTATCTGTTGAAAGGTTCTGAAAAATTGACAGACCAAGCAGGGTCTGCTTCTTAAGGATCTTGGCTTAATTTCCTCAAATATTGAAACTCATCCGACAGACAAAAGGGCTGCTTCTTAGGATCTTGGCTAATCCTCCTCAAATATCTGGAGAAAGATTCACCCAGACAGACCAAAGCAGGGTCTGCTTGACAGATGATTGCTGCTGAGAATGACAATCCTCCTCAACTCCTGACTGACCAAGCAGGGATGCTTCTTGTGGACCTTGGTTGCATTCTCTTCTACTCCCAACAGAACAAGCAGGGTCTGCTTCTTAAGATCTTGAATCCTCCTCAATATCCAGACCAAAGGGCTTCCCACCTCCTCTGATGTTTTACAGGGATCTTTGCTGCATCCTCCTCCACTCCCGACAGAACAAGCAGGGTCTGCTTCTTATGGATCTTGGCTACATCCTCCTCATCTATCCAGAGAAAGGTTTGACCAACACCATCAAGCAGGGTCTGCTTCTTAGGGATCTTTGCTGCATCCTCCTCAACTGTCCGAGAAAAAAACGCTCCCATCCCCTTTGGGCCAGTCTGACACGACTCACTTCCTGAAATATGGTGACTCAGTGTGAAAATGCCCTACAGACCAAGCAGGGTCTGTTTCTTACAAGTCTTGGCTGCATCCCTCCTCAACTATCCTGACAGACAAAGCAGGGCTGCTTCAATCATGGTTCTTGGCTGCATCCTCAACTGTCCGAGAAAAGTAACACAAGCATGCTCCATGTCCAGACACCAACTCACACTCCTGAAATATAGACTCATTTCCTCACACTCATAGACCAAGCAGGGTCTGCTTCTGCACAGATCTTGGCTGCATCCTCCTCAACTGATGAAGAAAGGTTCAGAAAAGACCAACAAACGCTTCTGTGGATCTTGGCTGCATCCTCTATAACTCCTGAGATTATTGCAGGGTCTGATAATCTTGGTTTTCCTCAAACATAAAATGAGAAATGAGATTTACCTGCTGGTGGCTTATCTGTATGATGTATTACCATTTTGGTTTTCTACTGGATTTGGAGGTATCTGCTATGCTGGAGAATTTCATTTCAACAAAAGTTTTAGAAATGTATATGGCTGAAAGAAACAAGGTTCCAAAAAGAAATGCCATGTCATTCTAGATACCCCTACATCATTGCATACCTCCTGAAGCAACATCTGTTTCATATTGTCACTAAATTACCAAGCAGGGCTGTTGCTTAAATCTGATTGCAAGGCCACACTTTTCAAATGTTTGCCTAGGAACTAACATTCCATAATTCAAATTTTTGTGGTGGAGAAAGATGGAGAAAAAATCTCGACAAACCATGCCCTTTTTGCTTTTTGGATCATATTCTTCCAAAACTATTTCCGACCAGTCGAAGCTCATTCCTGAAATTAATTGACAATCCTGTTATTCTTTAATTCTGTAAAATATATTTCACCTGGCAACAAGATCTTAATGCACTCATAAATGACAATTTATACTGCAAGATATAATTAAACTTGACCTGATCTTAATTTGCCTAATGACGGTTTTATGGCAACATGACAAGCAAGGTCGAACGGAAACTTACTAAAATAATCTAGTAATTTGAAACATTAAACGATAATTCATTACTGTAACACAGAGAAATTGTTATTACTTTATCTTGTGGTTTAGAAGGTCCACTCTTATGTTATGATTTTTCGGAAAAATCTAGCTATTAGTGAAAAAGCTATTTCCAATTGGCATGATGTACTACTGTTACCTCAATGAAACTAGTTTGAAAATAATAGTATTTTAAAATCAATTTCAGTAAACTTTAAGTGATTTTGACAAACACCATTCACAAAAACGAGATGACAAAATATTATCTTTATTGATTACTAAGAGTCTTGTGACTTTATAATTTTCGACAACCTATTTCGTTAGATAATTAGCATTAATGCTAATGAAAATTAAAAATAAAATGAGTATTTTTATCTTTACCAACACCATTCGCCTATAACTTTCAAAAAAAGTGCTAAATGAAGAGATGGAAAAGCACTAACCCAAATAACGTTAGAAAAATTACTTTGAAATAATAAATGACAATTTTTTATCTTTCAATGCCTAACACACCTTCGCCTATAACATTGTGGCCTGTTAATTAGTTACTAAATGTGGCCTGTTAATTAGCACAAAAAAAAAACCATCAACTTTGAGAAAAACTAACTAGATCCTAGCCTCTCTCAAAAAACTAAACCGGCCCTCAAAAGCAAACCGTTAAACTAAAGCACTAACATAAAATGGAAAACGCCTAAATTCTAAATCAAGAAACTTCAAACTCGGAAAACGGAGTCTTTTTATAATTTACCTTCTTCAATCAAAACCCGTGCTTTACCTCAAATACCAGATAAGATTTCCTAGATTTACTCAAGTAAGGTGGTCTAGGTATTTTGGAGTTTTATTCCTTTATCATTAAATACGTCAAAACACATTCAAGGCATTTAATCAACTAGTTTCATTTCCTGTATATTTACTATCCTTTGACATTACAGTCGTAATATAAACGCTACAATAGGGTACCTGATAACTTTTACTAAAGAGCTACTATATCGTTGCATATTATAATAAGCTTTCAGTACTTACAGAAAGTACCTTTGGACAATGCTTGTGTGCAATGCGCTATATCCACAACAGACCTACGCACTTCTAAGAGGGAAAATTATAGAAATTAACGTCTATAACATCAACAAGTAGGTAAAGAGAGAGAGAATGATACTACTTGTAGTACAGTTCATGCCAGTGAAGAGGACAGAGAGAAACTCATATTATCGTCTTCTAGTCTTAATGCTACAATCCCATTCATCCACACAGAAATAATCATTCAGATAAATATTTAAAGGGATTTTCCTTTTAACAGAAAAAACTCTAAATCGCCTTTCCAACTTCAATTCCGCATCTCTTCATTTTGACCAATTAAGTTCCTCCATATACTTGTGTTGCTAATCGCACAAACACAACTTTTCAAGAGGTACAAGCAGACAACTTTTTAAGAGGAACAGACCTAAGTTACCTCTTTCACTCAGTAACGCCTGGCAGCCATCTCTGCAAAATGTCTATCATATATCCATTCAAGCCAACTTCTGAATAACTGCGCTTCCTCAACTGTTATTTCACTTTACCAACACCCGTTAGCATTTTATCATTTAATTATTCCACCTCCCTTTCTCCCACTCAAAATACCACAGCATTTATATATCCACAACAACATTTATACCAAATGCTAGAGAAGCTTCAATGCTTTTTGGCAGTCTTGTGGAAGAGGTCACAATGAAGCCCGAAAGCCTACTCAAAGTTAGTCACGTATCATATAATTCTGATGCAGCCCTGGTAAACCTCACATTTTGTTAATATACTTATTTACCATTATTTGGTAACCTCAGCGTTAAACGGTGCTTTTAAATTGGTGAATGATTCAGTCATGAAAGAATTTGAATTAATTTGGACGAATGGGACGAAATGGGTGAAAGCTGAGTAAATGACATATGAAGGATGAAAGACTTGATTTACTCAAATTATACTTTTTCCCACGCAGTCAACAGGAAATTGGTCAGCCTCAAGATCTCTGCTATCTTATTAATGAAAAAGATATGAAGAGTACTACTACAGTATATAAAAAACTGGGCAGAAAGGATGTCCTAGGATTTATTATATATGCAGATAATTGCTAACTGCTACTAATTATGTTTACTGGCAAGCTGCAGCCAAACTTCTGAAAATCAGAATGCTACAAGCCTAAAGGTCCCAATAGGGAAAGCAGCTCCGTACAGAAAAGAAAACTGAGAAATAAAGAACTTTACGGCTTTATAGGACTGGAAGGCGAGACGTGTAAGGTGTCGAGGAACGATACAGAAAAGTCGAAAAAGAAACTGAATAGCATATTGGGTATATCTATGGGGAGAGCTACAGAGAAGATCGAGTAGAATGTTAGATACAACAGAAGAAGAGAATATTTATAGAATATCAAACGCAAGGAAAAGGCAAAGACAAAGATCTGGGTCAGTCAAGTGTCATCAAAGATAGAGGGGGGTGACATATCTTGCATAAAATGATGACATAAACGAAGACAAGATCTTTTAAAATGAAAATGGGAGGGGGACAGAGGGCCGGAGATGGAGATACAACCTATAAAGGCCAAGAAGGGTATAAGCAAAACGAAGAATGGACAAGTGCCAGGTCCATCAGTGCAAATTGAAATGTTGAAGGTACTTGTTATAACGAGGGAAGATCGGATACTGGAACAGAACAACTAAGAGGAAGAAATGAAAATGACTGGGAAACAAATCGGATAGTAAATGTGTTTAAACAAATGGAATATATTACTATAAAGAATAAAGGAATGACACAAACAACTGTAAAAATACTTAATGACAGATACGAGCAACTGTATTGAACTGGTGAACAATGGTTTTCATTAGAAGAGAATATACAGCTGATACTGTCTTGGTAAAGATTGTTACAGGAAAACAGGCTGGAAGGCAATCAGAAACTCTACAGCATTTATAGACATAGAAAAGGCATTTAATATAATACTAAGAGAAAAGGTGTTTTGGCGTTTAAGACAGAGAAAAGTCCCAGAGCAAGTTGGTTAAGTTAGCTGAAATATATAAAAGATCAAGAATAGCAATCATAACCACCTATGGCAAAACAGAAATGTGTGAAGCTAGAGCTGGGTTACATCATACATCGGCATTTGCCCCAATTTTGTTTTAATCGATTACGGATGTTTTTAGCAGAGAGATTGAGAATGAAAACTATGGAATTGTTAATTGTGGATGATCTGGTGATTAAGGCACAAACATAAGAATTGCAAAAAGTTGCAAAAGAAATTTGGGTAAAAGCTTATGGTGTCCAGAAACAGGAAGGGGTTTTATTCATAAAAACTAGAATTGCAAGTATTTGGGACCCATTATAAACCAGAAAATAAGGTGTAAAACTGAGGTTGAATGCTGGTTAAAAGTAGCTCCGGGAAATGGAAGGTGGCATGGCCCTGGAGGGGTGTAACAAAAAAAAAAAAAAGCTAAATAAACTAAAGATCAATTAGTTACCGAATGATTCAGAAACATGGGCATTAGGAAGAAAGGAGAAACAAACATGGATATCGAAGTGGACTTTGGAGATCTCGTTATATTAAGGGCTAGCAAATTAATTCAATAAATTAGAAGTGCTGGAGTAAGAGACATTACTGAAAAACAAGTCGAGATAGAGATGGTTGGGCATAAGGTAAGGATGAAGGAAGAGGAAGAAGTGAAGAGGACTTATATAGAATCTGTTGGAGTACAAGTTCTAGAGGGAGGTAAAGGGTTGCACGGCGTGATGAGTGAGGGAGGATTTGGAGAATTAAGGGTTTAACAGAGGCAGATGCTTCTGACAGTAATAGTTGAAGAAGACATGTCAAGACAACCGGCCCCATAGCTTAAGGATAGTAGTGAGATACTAACTAGTAGTAAGTAGTAGTAATAGTAAATAAGTAGTAGTGCAGATGAAGTGGCTATATGTAGCTGTTTTAAAGGTAAACTTAGTTGTTGTTGTTAGTTGTTGATGCTTGATTACGAACTGTATATGGAGTAAGAGATTTTTTGTAAAAAAAATTAGTACAAAGGAGAGGAAATGGAACACCATAAGTGGTAGAAGGACACGTCAAATTACAAAATTTCTGAGACCTTAATGGGAGAAATTGGACTGCATCAAGCAAAGAGAAGATGTAGCAACAGTCTGGGTGAAATGGGTGTTGAAAAGTGAACGGAGATTTTAAAAAGTCACTATATGAACGCTAAGATTGAGGGCCAAATTACCTTGGATATATTATAATGTAATGAAAATGACAATGAGGCAGAGATGAGACTTCCAACGGCTGAAAAATGTGAAATCTTAAAACCTAAGATTATTTGGATATGTGATAGGAAGAGATGGGGAACAGGTAGTCAGAAAAGCATTAGACATGGAAACAGGAACGACGATTGTGTGGTGGAGGAGTATCATCAAAAAAAAAGATCAGATGGGAGTTTAGCTGATAGTTCTTGAGAAATAAAAGATGCTATGATGGTGATAATATAGTTCTCCACAAAGAGAAGGATTACCAACTTTTGTTTGAAAAAAACCATGTCACAGAAATAGGCAAACTATCCTATACATTGTTGATATTTCTTCCAAGAATGATGCAACATTACTTGGATTGTAAAACACTGAAAATGAAACACCTTGCAGAATGAAACAGCTTCCAGTTCTTTTGACATCATAAAAGTGATAAAATTAAGGGCGTCACAAACAAGAGGAAGAGTTGCTTGTGAAAAAGTTAATTGATAAAACTTGTGAATTGAGAAGATCTTGAACCGTGTCCGCATTAGACAGAAAATCAGCCAACAAGAATAATTATCCAGTACTTCGGAACTATCATCAAAATGGGATAACAGTTGATTTTTAAAATATGGGAGTATCATTTTCAAATGATAAAGAGCCGATGGCTAAAAGCGGTCACTAAAAAAAAAAAACATCTAAAAAACATGCTATATCTTTTGAAATTTTTAGTCAACCATGCTGAGGTGGAGCAGAAACGAGTTTTATTCATCTGAAAGTATAACCCAACATTACAAAGTGTATTTACTTCAGAAAAAATCACAGCAAAATTAAGTTCATTTTGGAACCTATCCATTGAAAAAAAATATTGAACACTAATGCAAATATGAATGTTTCATAATACTGCTGTAACATTTCTTGTACACTCTGATTTGGTATATAGCAAATTGTAAAACACCAACACAGAAAATATTATCACCTTGATGAATGGATTAAGCCTTTTTTCAAAAAACCATAAATCGAAATATTGTGTCAGAGACTTCAAATTTGAAAAATAAAGGTGATTGAATAAAAGAATGTGAAAATTGCAGAAATGACCATTTAATCGAGTTAAAGTTGAACACGGGGAAATTGAGTTTTATCGTGATTTAGATATATTTAAAAAAATGATAAAAGAACAACCCTGAGTTATTTTCTGTTGTAGGGCTACAACGCTTCAGCACATTTTTTTTATATAAAACTTTATGTAACGACTAATTGGAAACATTACGCCAGTCACACACCAATGGATTATCCAGTCACTTCTCAATTTGTTGCCTTGAAAAGCAATAACAGAATGATTTTAGCTACTTTCTAAATTTGTGTTGTGAGATATTGAAATTTTGGTATCTTGATTTATATGAAATTTTTTAAGCAAAGTTATTTTTTGTTGTATTCTACGAGGGTTTTCACTTTAGCAACAAATATAAAACGGTCAACATTAGGAGCAAACATGCTTTTTTTTCAAAATTCACCATAATTATTGTTAGAGACTTTGCAAAATAAGGTTTTTAGTCAAATGTAACAGTTTTAGCTTAACAATTTCTTTTGAGGTTCGCAAACCGAGTTTTTTTCATTTGAGTCTGTACTTAAGTCGGCGTTTAATGGGCCGTTTTAATCTCTTGTACTTTCATGCATGTACCACCATCCAATGCAGTTGAAGAGGAATTCAAACCCAGGAAGTATTAATAACCAAAAACACAAATCTACTATATCATGAGAGAATGTTAAGAGGATACAAGTCTGGGAAAGCTAAAAATAACTATTAAATATAAAAATTCAACAATGTCACCGCTAGGAATCAAAGCATGCATGAGGATCTCACCTTGTATAAATGATCTGTTAGGGCGCCAACATTTGTCCAACGACGTGAACTTCTTACTGTATATTCTTCAGAGGAAAGTCTGACTCCATCGATGGTCACAAACTGAAAATGTGAAAATAAATTAACGTTCTTAAACTTATGATTACACCTAAATTTAGTAATTTAACAAATAATCATTAGAATTATATTACTTGTAGTAAAATTATGTACAGAGAGGAAGAGAGAGATTTATATTATCTGTAGAAAAGAGATATGAGAGAGAGAGAGAGAGAGAGAGAGAGAGAGAGAGAGAGAGAGAGAGAGAGAGAGAGAGAGAGAGAGAGAGATAAAGTACCTATTCTTCTGTACAAAAGGATATGCACAGAGAGAGAGAGAGAGAATCTTTAAAGTTCAGCATCTACTTTCTCGAGTAATTACCTAAAGAACATTTAACGTAAAACTGATATGATTAAGTTTAGGTTCCCAAAAATGCTGACTGATAAATAAACGCCTCTCCACCCCTCCAACACACCCCAGTTCCCTCACGGGTAATCATTCTCACTGTTGGTTTGACTCCTAGCATTTACTTTTAAACATATGCGAACGAAAAGCTTGATTCACAAGGTGTCCTGAATATTAATATATTTCAGTATGAAAATCTTGATCCCCTTGTTGCCCTGAGCAATGAATGATGTACCTGGTTTAGTTTTCTCATATTGTTCAATATGTTCAACAGCCTTCTCGATTCAACTTGCTTACCTTCTTGATGGGAAATATTGGCAAGACAGTTGTTCTGAACAAAATTTTTTCAAAGCATTTAGACCCAAGACTCATTTTTTTATGACGAATACCTCAGTCAAACTAAAAACTCCGTGCTTCATAAACATTACCGTACCAAAACATTTAGCATGTCTTGATTTAGGATATGGTCCAGCTTTCACTTTCTAAGAAATGAATCTTTTCTTCCTCTAACTATTCTAAATTATCTGAGCTAATTACCAAAATGTCTTTCACCCACCTCAACCAAGTAGTGGAACGCAAACGTAGGCTACTCCAAACATGTCAATATATTACAGCCTCAGATCCTGTACAGCGCAACATGTCTGTCTCTTGTTTAGTCTGAAAGGAAAACGTTAACTGACATGCCAATACTGCTTTACATTTAATAACGATAATTATGTTAACATATCCTCTCAAGTTGCTTGACATACCAATACTGCTTTACATTTAAAGGATAATTATGTAAACATACCACGACTGCTTAATTGCACCCCTTCAGTAAAAATCAAAGTGCAAAACTACCATGAACTGGAAAAATTGGTTACCAAACTTAAACGTTCATTTCTAAAATTCAGACCCACTGGGATATTAAGCGCCTACGCAAATAAAAGCGAAAAATATATTTACATTTTGTCTAATCACAGCTCCAAAACTGACACGACTATCCCGCCACCACTATCCCTAAAGTAACCTAGGGCACTCTCAACCAGTAAATCAAGCAGATTCACAATACAGCGATAGACTGTTTCTTAATTCCTTGTGGCAATGTTCATGGTCCTCTGCCAGAAATCATAAATGGTCCTCAGTACCTGAGCTACCTGAATTTAGAACCTGAATGATCATCAAGGCTTAGCTCATTTACTGAACACTTCACATTCACGTGCTCACGTTTAGTGTTATGCGCATTTCACAGTATGAATAAAACCACACAAAAATTAAACGTGAATATATACGTAGTCAAGATGAAACTGAAGATATGATCCAAAAACAGTTGTAGACGACTAAGCTATTAAAAACAATAACCCGCATCTTTCAATTAAATGACTCTTTAAAAGGGCCTAAAGATATAAACCTCTGATGACTGATGAAGAACGGAAAACTATTAACGAGTCTGAAACTGTGACAGTGAGAGGGTAAAAACACTGGCAAAAAAAGTAATGCAAAGAACGATGTATGGGGTGACCTGATGAGTGTTAGAAGCTCACTTTAGAGAGAGAGAGAGAGAGAGAGAGAGAGAGAGAGAGAGAGAGAGAGAGAGAGAGAGAGAGAGAGAGAGAGAGAGATTCAGTAGTTTCTTTTTAGTTCAGTTTCTTTTTCTCAGGATTCTACGATTCTGTCCCAAAGGGCTGGAAAAGCTAAATTACACTGAACAGCAGTAGACGAAACTGCATTCAAGAGCAACAGAACATCAAATGTACACGAATATGCATTGGGTTTGCTAATGAGTTGTCTTTTGATCATTGGTAAAACTTAATTTTCAAATCAGTAGTAAAACCAAACTGCTTTAAGACTGCTGGGCTTAGTCTTACGAACTGAGAAATGTTGAACAACGCCGTAGGTGGTAAAGGCTGACAATCGAAAATGGAAAGCAACCTGACTATGCTTATTCTAGGTTAGTGTATTTAAAATATTATAAAATACACGCTGAAATCCATTAAGAACTCCAAAATTAGGTAGTCATGGGAAAAATAGTCTGAACTTAACAGCACATTATCACAGGTAACCAAATACTCCACCTACCTCATTCTTATGATCACATTAAACTGAAGATATGCCATAGCCACGATACTGACATACATGTTGAGATAACATGACGTAAATGTTGAGATAACATGATGGGACTGGCACTGGGCATAAGCTTTTTTTTTTTTTTTTTGGGTCGAGAATTCTCCGAGGCATCCCTTGTATCCTGTGAGGCGGCAGCAGAAATGACTATCTGTAAGGAGAGAGAAAGGGTGGGTTAAAAACCCAAGGAAACTATTGAAGTACCTAGTCGTGTTCACTCCTTAAAAGGTTTCAACATCTTTTGCTGCAATCGCCTAAACTATCAACAACCATTCGAGTGACTTTTCATCAAGTCCTACCCAGAATCCTAGCGCAATATATAAAAATAAACTACCTCACCTGGAAAAACAATGAGAGTTTTCAGTTTCTTGGCGGAAGCAGAATAAACACATTCAGCACATGGTTCTCCTCAGTTCATGAAATGGTGAGCACAGCAGACACGAGTTCTTGGAGCTTGTTCCTGCAAAAGGGAAAGAATATTGCGACAATTATAATGGAGTTCTTTGGGAGAAAACATCAAGACCGAATATTTTTAATAGTTAAACTGAAAAGAAAAATAACGTCGAAAAATTAGCAATGCTAAATATCCAGGATATATGGAAACAGGTGACATTTACTTTTTTTTCAAATCGATGTCCTGCCGATTCCACTGAATAAACATTAAAAATAAATCAAATTATCAAGAAATACCAATTGATCATGAAATCACACCAAAGGATATAGTGAAATAACATATGATGCTTTATGACAAGTTAGCAAAACTAATTATAAATAACCAGTACTAATATTTTAATTTTTACTGGCAAAAAAATAAAAATCCTATTACTGCATTTCCATAAGCTAAAGTTTATGCACGTGTGTGTGTTCATGTTCCCAGTCTCTTTCCAAGGGATATAAAGTGTGTGTGTGTGTAAAAGTGTGTGTGTGTGTGTGTGTGTGTGTATGTGTGTAAGAACGAATGAAAACCAGCATAATTTCCACCATTTGATTACATCACTTAATTTTAAATAATATGCACAGTCAGTCCACATTAAAACGTTGAAGCAGAGCTATCCTTACGAGAGTTTCAAGTAAAAACAAAGTTACTTCTATAAGCCAGGGAAAACACGTCAAACTGTTATTCGGCTTTTAAAAATAAAAACAAAAAGGTTTAACCATTAGTTCTGCTAACTCCTGCACCTGGTATGAAAAGCTTTGATGCGTTAAAAATATGACAGCTCACGAGACATTTCAGACAAGGTTCTTTAGTATTAGTAATAATGAAATTATTATTCACCTGACCGTCGCCCGTATGGAGAAGATTTTTTTTTTCATACTAAAGGAAGGTCAGAAAAACTAGCGGATTCCATAACAAAAAACGTTGGGAACTCAGTTACACATTAGAGATCGACATAAATGAAGGCAAAACATTCCACCAAATGAAAATATGGAAACTTGAGGACCTTCAAATATATACATGGAAACATTGAGCCTTCACCTACAAGAAAATCACCCTTCGCCCTGCCAAGAAATATTATCAAATCACCAAATTTTCCAGCTCTTTCCGGAAATAAGATATACTTAAATCATTCTTGATATATTACTTTCAAAAATCACTCCAAATCTTTGACCTTCCACTTCCAAGGTAAATTACTAACATCCAAGACAGCTGTAAATTTCTCTGCTGGAAACGTTCGGCCATCAAACCATATTTGTGGACATCAACGTTCTGACCACCCAACCTTCTTAAATTCTCAGTTAAAAATATGTAATATATATTTTATAGATCAGCGAACATAGTCCAACAAACAAAACTTATGAACCTTCTGTCAGACAAACATCAAACTGTCACGTTCTTTCCCTAGCTGTTTTCTCTCTAAGGACTGAAACCTTCAGTGTCAACTAACAGATTCAAATTCCATTCACTCCAATTTAGCAGAGAAAGAGAACCGACGCCTGATTGACTGGGAAGTACAACTACACATTGGCTTTTAGCACCTTTATTTCCACATTGCTTGAAACTTTCACACCGTAACGTGGAAGCTATCGAATATACCGCAGTAATGAAATCAGTGTACAAGTATATAACATTTAAAAATTTAGAAATCTATATTCAGTCAGGAATTACATAATACTTATGACAAGGGAAGTTGTAACTTCTCTCTCTCTTCTTCTCTCTCAGCTCTCCTCTCTCTTTCTCTCCAGCTGATCTACTATCAGTATATTCATTGTTCATGTTTAATTCTGGTCTGTCCTTTCTGCCTTCAATGAGTCAATCTGGGACCACAAGTTATTTGTGAATTACAGTAAATTTCTTCAAAAATTATTCTTTAGTTCCAAAACTTACTGTTTCCGCCTCGATAAGTCTTCCATCACTTCTTAAATACCTTACAGTCGCGTTTTCCTATTTATCAAGTGCTGAGGGCAACTTACTGAATGAGTAAACGTACAACGACATCAAACATTCATCGGCATTCAATAATTTTGATAAACTAGGGATGAATACCGGCTCATTGCTTCAAAATATGGAACTAATTCACTTAACATAAGGGACCTGATACAGAGGTGATGGATTAGCCTAAGGTTGTTTACCAATGCGCACAAACTGTTTTGACAGCTGTCTATAGTAGTGAGGGAAAGTCAAAAGTACGACGGATGAGACAAACTCGAATAAAAGTCACTCCTATCTGTATCACTTGCACTGGTTGAACGGTCACGAGAACTACCATTATTTCCTGCCCTCAGACAAAGGCACTTATGCAAAAAGAATTTTCCTTCCCTTGAGGGGTAGTCGGTTTAGCACATACTCGCTCAAAAAAAAAAAAAAAAAAAACACTGGACATTTCAACTACTCATTAGGGGGTGCATGGAAATATTCAAGGTCAAACCACGACAAATTTCCTTCTAACAATTTAACAAGAGGATAAATTTCGTTACAAATATCTACACAACATATAAATATTCAAATATGACGACTTGACAGGAAGACTATTTTTTTTTCTATTATTCTGCATGACTGTTGGAGGCTGCAGAACTGAGGAGTAGGGTGGACGGCTCTTATTTTTCCTAAAACTATCCGGACCAACAGCTGTACAAAACGTCAAACTTTATCATGCAAAAACCACCTAAATGGGATATTACGATGTAACTAACAACTAGAAATGTTACCAGGGGCAGTGTGTTTCACCCAGCCTACCTAGCTGCAAATGGGCACCAGCAGTTAGCTGGGGTCAATAGCGGGGACCGTGGCCTTGTCTGTTAGTATCACAGACAAACGTCATTCCGATTTTGACGTTTCAAGTAGTTCCCCATTAATACTTTACCGCAGTTTTCTAAGTTTAACAGAACCTCTCGTCTCAAAAGCCATTAGTCTTTAATACCTTTCTCCATTTCTCCAAAATTATTTTACTTTTTCGTCAATGATGTAAATATTGCAATGGTTGATCAGCTATTTGACCATGAAACTTCTCCCAGTCATCTATTAATTTGATCTTCGTCAACGTCTAGCCAGTAAAGTGCACAATTCACAAGGCTGGTGGAGAGAGAGAGAGAGAGAGAGAGAGAGAGAGAGAGAGAGAGAGAGAGAGAGAGAGAGAGATTATTTGACGTCTAACCACCTTACAGAAGGAGACTATGCTGCTGATGGGGAGATTGGCAAGATAAAATATATTATGGTGGACTTTGACAAGTTCAGTCGTCACCCATCCACCCTGTATTTTTCCCAGACGTTAAAAATAATTCAGGACAGACATCAAACTTATGACTGTCATTCGGTGCGACCTCCCTTCCCCCCAAAAAATAATACTCATAGAAGAACGAATGACCATTTAGTCTCAAAACCTAGTAAACAACCACAAATATGATCCTATCAAAATCTTAAAAACTTTAATTCTAGGTACAGCCTATATTCACTTGAACCAATGAGTGGTCTACGATTCATAATGAACTAGTCGACTGTAATCAGCAGTTTCCATTTATACGTTTTCGGCGATAGAGACGATGCTTTCCTTTTTTCTATACTTTTTTTGCATAGGTTCCGTCTGTGAACTAACAAAGACTTTTATTATTGGGTATCCTATTTCAAGTTTGTCAAATTAAATTCATTATAATTAAACATACTCTATTTTACAATGAAAGCAACACGGGTTAAATTATGATATTCAACTGAAGTGGTTAGTATTCTGGTAGGAACCTAAGCGGGCGGTTAATCTCAAGGAGAATGACCTTCAGTCAGGAACTTCGATTAAGTTCAGCTGGTGCATGTTATACAATACGATTATTTTGGCCAGTGAAATACACTGTCTTGCACTTTTTCTGTCCGCCCTCAGATCTCAAAAACTACTGAGGCTAGAGGGCTGCAAATTGTTATGTTGATCATCCACCCTCATATCATCAAACCCAACATATTGCAGCCCTCTAGACTCGGGAGTTTTTGTTTTATTTAAGGTTAAATTTAGCCATAACCGTGCTTCTGGCAATGATATACGACAGGCCACCACTTGGCCGTGGTCAAAGCTTCATGGGCCGCAGCTCATACAGCATTATACCGAGAACACCGAAAGATAGGTCTATTTTCAGTGGCCTTGATTATATGCTGTACAGAAAACTTGATTGCGCCAAAGAAACTCCGGTGCATTTTTAACTTGTTTCTAGTTGCTAAGTTGCTTTATTCATCTCGGGCTACCACCTTGAGCATGATTAAATGTGCTCTTTAAAGAATGCACATTTCAACCAAAAATCAGCACACATTTTGCCTCCCGGCATGTCTACATCCGCACTATGCCTCAATGTACTCACCAACTCTGACATGCACAAAGAGTTTTCAAAGGATTCGACATCCTACCCTATCCTATTTCTGCTCCATCAACATAGACCACTTTTCTCACCCACAAGTAAAAAGACACTTGCGGGCTTCTCGTATGAGCAAGAACCAGTAACAACAGCAACAGGGTAACTTTTACGAGACACCCGAACAGCATGCACTGAGTATTCTGAGCTTTCGGCAAAAACCTTAAGCTGCCTGTGTATCAAGAAGCAAAACAAAATGACACCGGCCTAAAACATTCAAGCAAAGAAAAGTGGTTTTGCAATAGGATTCAGGGGCACCACAACATCAGTTATCGAATGCCTACTATTCTACGGAGCCTATGCTGGGATCATCCCTTACCTTATAAAGTCTTGGTAGCCGGATCTCTCCTTCCAGTGTCCTGCATAAACCAGGAAGCAGAATATGACGTATTGCAATGCAGCAGCTTGAGCGGAACCGCAAACATACCGTCTCATTGCCTGACAACTCTCCTTAGCACAGAGTCCTCAGAAAAGCAACAACAATGACTAATAGAGATATTACTTGTAAAAACTACTTGCTGACCTCAAAAGTCTATTTTATAGCACCAGTTGATCTCGATTATTTGCAATCACAACATTATAAGGACAAGGTCAAAAATGCGTGGTAGAACTCAGTCCCTTCGACAGTCT
Organism: Macrobrachium rosenbergii; assembly: GCF_040412425.1. Taxonomy (NCBI): domain Eukaryota; kingdom Metazoa; phylum Arthropoda; class Malacostraca; order Decapoda; family Palaemonidae; genus Macrobrachium; species Macrobrachium rosenbergii. Next base: position 66,578,064 of record NC_089748.1, read on the forward strand.
GACTGAAAACCTTCTGAGCAGTTTTCAGCCAATCAGGAGTCCACACAACTCTCTTCAAACTGAGAATGTGGAAATGACTTCTGATTGGCTGAAAGGAAAACAAACAAACGGTAATATGCATCAACACTTGAAGGTGTTAGGCTGTTTTAATAGCTGTATTAAACTTTTTCGATGGAAGCAATATTTAAAATATATATATATATCTTGCTCATTGAATTTAATAATTGTTTAATTTTTTTACGGAAACACTTTTACACCCTCCCTCTCTCTCTATATCGTAAACTGTTGATATGAACTGATGCCTTAAGAAAATTACGTTTTATAATGAACTGTTAGAGAGAGAGAGGGAGAGAGGCTCAGTTTTTCAATGACCACATAAGAAATCCCTATTGTTGACCGAACACTTAGCAAAACCCTTAACACTGCAATGAATAAGAAGGAACAGGTTTACCACTGGCTTAAAACAAAATGAACAATGTTACAGAATCGAGGCGTATAAAGGGAAAACACAGCAAAAAAAGTTCCCAAGGCAAAGCCTTCCTCATCGAATTGGAAGCGCATTCACAAAGGAAAGTCAATATGTTAGAATCAACACATGACGAATTCCTCTCCACATAAAAAAAAAACTGAACAAAAAGAAAGCATTCATAGAAAAAGTGTAACAAACCAATACCTTTTCCCTCTCTTCCGATAACGTAGCATCCAACAGCCCAGTGTCAGCCTTCTGAGAGTCTTAAGAACGTGGACGGGAAAAAATAGTTAGTTATGCACTCACAATTAGGCTATGCAACCTTTCATTTTAGTGACGAGTTATCAAGTCTTAGAGTTGCAAGTGTTTTGCCACTGCATAGCTATGTCACGTGTAAGTTCAGGTTTGTGGAAAGATACTGTTGATACGAATAAGCCGGGGCCTCACTTCTTTCCCTCTGCATTGAGAGATTTCAGGTATCACGTCTTTAAAATAAGCCATTTCCTAATGTTTGGAGAGATTTTATTATACCATCGATTAAGGCTTTGAATTTGATTGTACTTCTCTAGAGTCTTCCAATTATTTTTTACCTACTATAGTCATTTGTCTTTGTTTATGTAATCCTGAAAATTTTTCAAATTAAGTGATTCCAGTAGGCAAACACTAAACAAGAAAAAGACATAATATAAACGGCTGCAGTAATATCCATTACATGATTATCTCTTACAGTAATTCTGCAGACCGGGTCCCTATACAATTTTGTATTAAAGGAAAAAAAAAAACCTTGGTATGGCTATGTACATAAAACAAATGAGGAAATCCGGAAAAACCATGAGGCATCACAATCCCCCAACGCCCAGCAATTCTGAGAGATCCAGTAAGCCAGGATTCCTGGGTGGGTGGGGGAGGGGCTAAAAAAAAAAGCGATACACAAGTAAGAACGGCAGGAAAGACATAAACACAACATAATCACTAAAAAAATACTGGGCTCATTCATGCCAACACCAACAAACACCCAAAAATTTATATAGCATGAAAATATAGCAAGGACGGGGGCTGGAATCATCCTAACGTAACCTTTCTTAACCTTACCCTTCCCTAGCTAACTCAACCTGGGGCCCAAACCCGACTTGCTATATAGAGACATTAAAAAGAAGCTAATTCCACTTTTAAGATCATCGACTTCTTTAGTAATTGCTGATACCAAAACACAAACGCATCCAAATTATCTGAAATTCCGTTGCCTATTTCATGTTCAAAATCCCTTACCTCCTGGCTAGAAGTGGGTCATTTAACCTCTTAAATTGCAGTGCCATTTGACCAAATAAAACAAGATGGTTTAATTTTCCATTCGATGAAACACACGAAACAGTTTTCACAAACTCGTATTTAGGGATATGGTTATATGGGTTACCACAATTCATTTGTAGAGTTCTCTACTAACCTTGGCTAAAACACTACCTAATGAAAAAAAAAATACCCGTCACCTTTTAGGCCTGAAAAAAAATATTCCTCGGCTTTTTACCAATGACAAAGAATTATTTGTCAAATGATGAAAAACATAAACCAAAATACAGGATGTCATTTGCTTGAAACTACATTCTAGAGGATAAAAAAAACAAATAAATAAAAAAGGGCAAAATTTCTCACATCCCAGCGGGGTGCCAAGTGTTAACTCGAGTTTTTATCCCCTTTTTAGGTAATTGTTAAACAAACGGAATTTATTTCATTTCTATTGCATTATTTCCTCCCATTGCAATCCCGTTAAGCAAAAAATACTCAACTTCGATATCTTCGTGCGGACCTTTTCCGTAGAATACCCTCTATAAATACTCTGATCTGCCCTCCTTATTATCCCATGAGCAGAATCATCATGTAATCAAAACCTACTGCCACTTTAAATGAATTAAGTTCCTTTATCTAGTTGCGCTTCCCTACTGCACACACTAGGAAAACAACAAGAAAAATGATATTAATATTTGTTTCTTAGCTCTCAATACCATGTCTGTGGCCTTATATTCTTATTTGCGTTTCAACAAATCATATCAAAACCAAATATCACTTTTAATCTGAAAAGCTGGAACTAACCCACTTTCCCCTTCATGGTGAAAGGTTCTGTTAAATAATTAAACTATTAGCTGAACAAAAACCACAAAGGAAATGCAAAACAAACATCAACTCTTTAAAGTTCCTCCCAAATATCCGTAATTGATTTACGACGAAAAGAGATGGTTTCACCTTTGACCGAAGTACTTCATTGTTTGGTCCCTTCTTAGCCAGAAAAGGTTAGCACTTGACTCGGTAAAGATTATGAATGATGCATTTGTTCTTAGAAGGTAACGCTTCTGTCACAACAGAGAGAGAGAGAGAGAGAGAGAGAGAGAGAGAGAGAGAGAGAGAGAGAGAGAGAGAGAGAGAGAGAGAGAATAACAAGGAAGAGAACATGGGAAAAATTTCTTGCATTTAAACAGAAAGTGATTGTGAGAGCATGGTTATAAAGAAAATTTATTTTTAATTTAAGATTTTTTCTCACATTTATTGCATTCCTTTTATTCAAAAATGCTTCTGGATAAATAAAAAAAATCGAAACTTGTTAGAACTGGTGTAAATAAAACCGGATGGAAAGGTTTAAACTTTGACGGAAACATTTTATTCTTCCTTAGATCACGCCTATCACTAGATTGGACACAAGGTAGATCGAATACAATATCAATTACAGCAAAAGATTTTGGCATGACAGAACATTCATTTTGATACTTTGCAGGTTTTTAAAGCGATGCATTTCTGACTTCCTTAATGAAAATTTTCCTTTACTCGCGGGAGTTTTGACATCTCCATTAAAGGGAAAGTCTTCTAGGTTCGAATCCCAAAGTGTCAGTTAAAAAAGAAATATATTGTTAATTTATTTATATTATAATCACGGAAAGTATCTCAACTACGGAACTGAAGAGAAAGTTTCTCGCATACATCCATGTTTTCTCTTTACGATTGTTTAAAGAAAACGACAACTTTTTAACATGGTTAACTATTCTACATAAGTTTTTAATCGTAGATGTTACATCAGATGGTTTGGGAATCTAAGATAACGCTAAAATATATAATAAAGGCGGAAGATAAAACATAAAAAATGAAAATACAGTAAAGAAAAACATGTAAAAGTTAGAAAACAATAAGCGGTCCACGGAATAAAAAGAAAATATGCTTCTTATTATTAATAAAAAAAAAATCCTTTTAAGGAAGTATAATACATTTCGTGAAATAGATAGAACTAGATTTCAATAAACCTAACAATACGTTGACCACAGAGATAGAGAGGATAAAATTTAAAGACATTACACATAACTGAACTCATCTCCAAAACAAGGGAAACATTATACATATATATATATATATATATATATATATATATATATATATATATATATATATATATAATATATATATATATATATATATTATATAATTTGTTCAGGCAATTTTAAGCAATTGCCCTTTCGGCAGTCAGGGTTTTAGCAAAGTATGACACGAAACAAAGCAATGTATAATAAGTACTTTCAATGACTGCCTTTATTATGATGTTGAAACTGAAAATGTTTACTCATTCCTTTTATTGCAATTATGCTTTCCGCTCTTGCATTTATTATGAGTACTTCTTGCACTTGTGTTTGCAAAGTGCAAGTAATCATAGCGTGACCAGGGCGCTCCAATACCACATTAATTACTTCTAAAGGTTTATCAGTTCCTTGGCTCTAAAAATGGCTGGTGTTGTGTATAAAGTTCATTTCTCATCTGTTCTTTATTTAGCAAAAAATTATGCAGCATCATTGACTTTTATAGTTTTTTTATCTGATTTTCTTTTGCTACTTTTTTCTATAAATCAAAGCTTAAATAATTAATAGAGAATACTTGACTCGTTTACAAGCAATAACGAACAAGTAAAAATGCGACGAAGTTTCTTTGGCGCAATCGAGTTTTCTGAACAGCGTATAATCAAGGCCACCTAAAACAGATTTATCTTTTGGTGGTCTCGGTATAATGCTGTATGAACCGCGGCCCATGGAACTTTAACGGCCCGGTGGTGGCCTATCTCATACCGTTGCCAGAAGCATGATTATGGTTAACTTTAACCTTAAATAAAAATAAAAACTACTGAGGCCAGAGGGTTGCAATTTGGTATGTTAGATGATTGGAAGGTGGATGATAAACATACCAATTTGCAGCCCTCTAGCCTCAATAGTTTTTAAGATCTGAGGGCGAACAGAAAAAGTGCGGACAGAATAAAGTGCGGACGGACATACATAGCCGGCACAATAGTTTTCTTTACAGAAAACGGAAACTTTATTTCATAATTCCATATTTGAAGATATGCTTGAAGCTCTTTTTCCTTTCTGTGGCAAAAGTATCCATGAATCTCATATTAAAACACATGCGAGAGAATTTACGATATGATGGCAATATGGCCATGAAGAACGACGAAAGACCTTTTCAACCTACTGAGACACCAGTGACCATGTTCTCGGTTTTATGTTTTATACGTGATCTGTGTAGATCGTATAACGTACTTTTTATCTATCTGACTTCTAATTTTTAGCAAATTGGCAGTGAACAATTTTTATCAATAACGGTAACACTCATATTAGTGAAAATAGTTCATTGCAAAGTATATATTTTGCACTAATTTTTCACCTTTTACAGAGTGTATATTATTAACATTTTACCAAAATATTTTCCATTTTTGTTTCTTTCTTAGTGAGGGAATGGGAACAAAATTATTGAATTTCGTCCCAATATTTTTCTCTAATTTTCATCAGCAAATTTAATGGGCAGGACATATCCTATATCATGCTACGGACGAGCGCTAAAAGCGAAGAAACATTATCTAAGGATTCGACACACTCGTACCGACTGAGGGCGATGATAAAAAGAAGATATCGGATGAAAGGAAATCGTTATTTCCCTACAGCTTGAATTTATCTCTAAAAGGAAATTGTTGTTGACCTGAGGAGCAGTTTAAGGCGGTGCCTAAGGAAAACTCAGACACTGTATAAACTTTCTTCCCAAGATGGACGTTGTCTAATTTTCATTTCTGGACTAAAAAAGGACACTTTGATAATGATTATGGACATATATATGTATATATATATATATATATATATATATATATATATATATATATATATATATATATATATATATATATATTCCAAATCAGCATCATTTTTCTTACAGTACACTACACTGCTTTGTCTTTAGGAATTTCATCAACATATATAAGCAAGTAAATGCGCCGCAGTTTCTTCGGCACAATCGAGTTTTCTGTACAGCGTATAATGCTGTATGAGCCGTGGTCCATGAAACTTTCAGCCATCTCCCGGTGGTGGCATGTCCTATATCGTTGCCAGACGCACGATCATGGCTAACGTTAACCTTAAATAAAATAACAACTACTGAGGCTAGAGGGCTGTAATTTGGTATGTTTGATGATTGGAGGGTGGGTGATCATCATAACAATTTGCAGCCCTCAAGCCTCAGTAGTTTTTAAGATCTGAGGGAGGACAGAAAAAGCGCGAACGGACAGACAAAGCCATCTAAATAGTTTTCGTTTACAAAAACTAAAAATGAACATCAAAACAGTTTTCACTGTTGCTTTGATATACAGAAGCAAGTAATTTGTTGACGAATTATTGGAAAAACATATTTAGCACAATTCTGACCTTTATCTGTGTCATGAAGTTAACAGCTGCATTAATTTCTGCTACGTCTGTTCACTTCAAATCATTCCTATGGTTTCTCTTGTTGCTCATGAAATACCAATTTTAGCGAAACGAAAAGACAAGACTTTTTGGAAGCATTTACATTTATAAAGTAAAAAGCAACCACATGAACAAATGATAATAACATGCAGCTATAGCATACTGAACAGAATCGTCAAAATTTATTGATTCAATCACAACACAAAAATATTACCATAAATATTGAAAAATATCTTTTTAAACTCAAATACATTTCGGATACAATGACTGAAAAATTAAAGGAAACGTGAACAAGGCTAAAGGTAGAAAAAATTAAAGACGATATAAAGAAAAGCCTTAAAAAATGTCCAAAATTATGTTTAAGTATAAACGAAAACAATAAAACGGCAGTTATTCAACCAACGTGAAGATAAGTTTTCTATTTGCTTTCGTTTAGAGGAAAGCACTTTTCATTCGTAAATTACCTATCGCTTCAGGTTGAATAAGTCAGTGGTTCAAGGCAAAGAGGGGTTTTTACTTTGATATTTTTTGCAAGTAGTAATTGCCTCTGTGAAGTTTTTGAAAATTTGATTGCAGATTGCTTCCGTTATGGAAAAATATGGTAGATTTTTCTTTTAACTGCAAGGTAACGTATCACCAGCAGGAGCAACATAAAACTTCTCTGTACTGAAAATAACCAATTCGATGCATTCAAGTCGTTGGAGAGAAACTGCCGACAAGCAGTTTATATTCTGAATCATACGGAAACATACTACATAAAAATTCCATGAACTTAAAATGGAATTGCCGAAATTAATCGCAACAAGTAACTGCTTACAAATTAGATGCACTTAAAGATCTATAATAAAATCATAATACTGGAAAACTCCAACGCGATAGAAACAAAGAAGAGTAAGAGGCAGTATTACAAAACATGTAGAAACGGCATACCTCCAAGTCCTATTACCCCTTCAGGAAACTCGAAAGAAAGCACAAAACCAAACAACTACCAATAATTATCTTTTCAAGTCCCTTTAGAGGCATTTGTTAAGTGAATGACGACAACAGAACATCTCTTGCATATGCAGAAAATAGTAACTTAAAATTATTTAATTAGAAAATCCTTCATTATACAATAATAAAAGAAAATATTGTTCTAAGAATGAGACTCACATGAATAACAGTTAAGTATTTAAGTAGCGAATGCCTCTTGAAACAATTATATTACAAGCTGATCTTATATACTCAATGTAAGGATTACTTAATTACAGAATTAACAAATGGCATTTATCCTTACTCAAATGTAACGAATTCACGTCAACAGAATCAGGTTATCAGATTGGGACTTTAAAGTATGATAATGAATTAAGGTAATGCATGGGTAACATTATTGCATCAACAACATAAATTTAAGGTTCACCATATTACAAAATTATAAAGTAAGTACATTAAGGGAGTGATTCCTTCCGAATGTGAATAATTATTTTCTCAGTTTTCTTTCTGTACTTTATGATATGATCCTGCAACATATACTATGGCCTTACCTACTGCATAGCCATTCAATATGATAACTAAAATAGTCAAGTTGTCACCAAAAGCAGCTTAAAAACGTTACATGCTCAAAGCTGAACATGGAATGTTGACAAGTTAGAGTGCTTGGATGTGAATGATGAAGATATATAAATATACATATATATATATATATATATATATATATATATATATATATATATATATATATATATATATATATATATATATATATATATATATATATATATATATATATAATATATATAATATATATTATGTGGAAAAAGAATCGTTACATTACTATAAAAAATAATCACTGATATATGACTACGCATGATTCTAGACGGTTGTCATTACTGGTATGCTAAGAAAATTGCTGAATTAGAATACAAAGTTGATGTTCAAAGCATGCATGCTTAACCTGACTTAACATGTCTATAAGCGAAGATATGACCTTCCTAAACCCAGAAATAACTGTTCCACGGTGTTCGTGCTTTTAAGTTGTAGTATTCTTATATATTACAAAAAAAAATGAAATCGCAGGAAGATGTGCATTCGCTTATAACCCAGTAATTCTACGGGCAAAGGGTACATCATTTAGGAACTGCCTCACTCCATCTTACCTTAACATCCAGGATTGTTAGGCAATATCCTTTCAGCGTATTTCCTTAACAGATTGACGGAACACCGCATTACTTCAGGAATCACTGTTATTTCACTGAACGCAGAGAGAAAACGAGAGAAACGAAAACACACGTTCACTCAGCGCTGCTTCTTGCAGTTTATTGTTCGGATTTCGGGTGCACCTTCCAAGAAATGTTAGAACTGTAATGGCTCTAAATTTCGCTTTACGTTGTGAATACCTCAGTTTTAGTTTTCTGTAAAGGAAAACTAGTGAGATGGCTATTTGTCTGTCCGTCCGCACTTTTTTCTGTCCGCCCTCAGATCTTAAAAACTACTGAGGCTAGAAGGCTGCAAAGTAGTATGTTGATCATTCACCCTCCAATCATCAATATTACCAAACTGCAGCCCTCTATCTTCAGTATTTTTTATTTTATTTAAGGTTAAAGTTACCCAAGATCGTGCGTCTGGCACCGCTATAGGTGCCAACAACACAGGCCACCACCGGGCCGTGCCTGAAAATTTCACGGGCCGCAGCTGAGAGTTTCATGGGCCGTGGTGGCTGAGTTTCATACAGTATTATACGCTGTACAGAAAAGTCGATTGCGCCGAAGAAACTTCGGCGCATTTTTAACTCGTTTGTATTTGGTTTCCAGTAACTATTTCAGTTATTTTTCCCCAGAAATCAATGGAATCTGAACAAGTGACAAAACTTTGATATCTTATCAGAAATTTGCTCAAACAATGGCTGGCGGCGACAAATCTATACTATTTCTTAAAAGTCAGAATGGATCTGATGTATGCAAACAAAACAGAAGAGAAATGAGCTGATTTGAGCTGATTTAATGAAACCGATGAAATCCAGAATACGTAATTACCTAACTGATTTTCGTTTAACGGACATTATACGTATTATTGAAATATTGCCGAAGCAGCATTAACAGAAAATGAAAAATTTCTCTTTTGGAAAGTTTCCAACGTCAATGACGGGTGTTTTCTGGTGAAACTGAATAAATAGCTTTGTCTTGTTCTAATATGTGTTATTGTTAAGTGTCTTAAATTCCAGGAGGTGCTGACCCTGACAAAGGAGGAAACGACAATAATTTTGAAGTGAAGAAACCAAGTCATGAGAAACCCGGAAATATAATATTGATGATAAGCGTTAAAAGAACAAGAGATAACCCCACTGCTAAAACAGACATTTCCATTGCAAAACACACCATGGTGCATTTTGAACAGCTGGACATGAATGCTATGATTGTAACCACACATGTATTTATTGTTAAACAAAATACACATCACTGAGCTCTCTGACACGGATTGATTAGTAACAACTGGCAGACCTACATTTAGTAATCTCTTTAATAGAGGAAATTATAAACCGATTGTTTCATGTCCCCCTCTTTCATCAGCCTATCAGCATTAGCTATCAAAGACAGCTCACACAAAAAATGCAATTCCTATTTACCTTATGTAGGGAATGTGCTCTCTTTAAAACTCTCGAGACTTGCTTGCATGAACGCCTTTTCAACTGCCAGTTTCAATCAATAGGGCTGAGTACCCGCTGGGCTAGAAAGAGGAAATGAAAAAAGGAGATAAGAAGATGAGGTAGGAGAGGGGGAGAAGTAAAAGACTAAAGAGGCAGTGAGACGTTCCGTTGAAAAAATTCATGTGCATTCAGGGAGAAATCGGGTGTGTCACTCATGCGTATTCGAGATCTTGCACAAGAGCCAAATGAAAAAGTCTCAGGCACAAAAGAGCTGCGATGAAGCTTATCGCTCAGTGGGAGCGTCAGGAGAGAATCCATGAAGATCTGCATCCACTGACTGTCTAAAGCTGGTGGAGACAGATGGTCTTATTGTATTCACTGGGTATTAAGAGGTTCATTTTCCTCTGCTTGCTAATGGTGGCTCTTCTTATGAAGAGAACCAAATACTTAGTTATCTGGTTTGGTTTTAATTTCTCTGTTATTCATCGACTGCTCAACTTAGGTTATTGTCAAGATGATTGTTTTTGCGTAGTTTAATATATATATATATATATATATATATATATATATATATATATATATATATCTCTAATATACAAATAACTGTATGAATTTTTTATTAGCTTTTGAATTACCTTTGCAACTACTATACAGTATATACACACACACATTATATATATATATATATATATATATATATATATATATATATATATATATATTATATATACAAATAACTGTATGAATTATATTAGCTTTTGAATTACCTTTACAACTACTATATATGTATGGAAAGATGGTATTGAAAATCTGCGAGGCTTGAACCACAAAATCGCTTAGGGAACGAAAGTCACATTTCTGCATGGTTGTAAACATGATGGCTTTTGAGAATAACGAATGTCTTGGTGCCACGGATGAACTACTGTATATTGCTGATGGAAATCAGATGCTGGAGTGAAGAAAAATTCATACCAGACGGCAAGCATCAGAAAATCGTACGACTTGAACTGTTAGAATACAGAGGAAATAAATGCTTAGTATAACAGGATTCGAGCCTTAAAGTGGGACTGGGGCATAAGTTCATTAACTTACGGGATACGAAATCTGAAGTATTACATGCGGAATATACATACATTCAGACATACACATATAAATAAATACATATATATACATATATATATATATATATATATATATATATATATATATATATATATATATATATATATATATATATAAACACTCAGAACTAGTTAACTTTTGTTAACTAGGTCTGTAAGTTAACCAAATATATACAAAAATATATTCAATGTCACATAATTAGTCACGAACTAGATGAAAAGAAAACTAGAGTAGAGAATCAAAGAAAACGAGGATAAAAAGAGCTCTCGGTAAAATAAATAAGGCGCACAGATGGTCCAGTTCATAACAAACACGTCTACCTCATTGGTCCATAGTGGGTCCCAGATGATCTCTGTGTTGAAGGTCATTCCGCTGCTGCGACTCCACTGCACTCGGGTGCAACATTAACGCAGATGGTTCATTCCATTAACCTCTAACAGCTGGGGTCGTTGGGCAACAAACTACTTTTATCTTTGTCTCCTTTCCGTGGTCCGAGGTGCTAATGGAATATTATATTCTTCACGTTAACATAGTCGTGTTGTGTTTAATGAAACGTTTTTCTAAGATAATTTTGCCTTGGTCATAATTAAATTGCTTCAGACGCAGCGAGAATCTCTTGTGAATCAGCGTTTTGCTTCTCATATTGATGAGTGAGGTTCATACCAAAATAAAGGCATAATGAGGTAGATTAAAAGTACATGTCTTATTTGCTCCCGGGCAGATGGCAACAAGAAGTAAATAATATTCACAGATGCTCGTTTGGAAGGTTTGATGTTATTTAAAATGATCAAATATTATTCTTGAAACTGATGTCACAAAGTCTGAATATATCATTAAGGTAATGGTGGAACTTTCAATACGTTTCATTTGACTTTGACTTTCGCAGGAGAGTTATCATTCTATTTGCTTGCAAGCCTACATAAGTAGATAAACTAATGATATTCATATGTGTTAACCATAAAGAGACAAAAGATTATATATATATATATATATATATATATATATATATATATATATATATATATATATACACACACACACACATATATATATATATATATATATATATATATATATATATATGTATATATATATATATATATATATATATATATATATATATATATATATATATATATATATATATATATATATATATATATATATATCCTTGTTTTTCTTTTGATTCTCTATTTTAGTTTTCTCTTCATCTTACGCAAGACTAATTAATTACGTGACACTGTATACATAAGCTTGTTTTATGGCATGACAGCTACTTAGAGCCCTAGTTAACAAAGTCTTTTGGAGAGCGTTTTGGTACGTCGGGGCCAATAACGATTGCTCTACTCTTTATTTCCTCTTAAGGAAAAATTGCTCTAAGTTGTAAAATGTTTTACGAGTTTAATGAAAAGCCATTGAAATTCGTTGTTTAACTTTTAACTGCAACTTCCCGTACGACGTTGCTGAATATACTTCAGAATTATATCACAAATGGCTCAGCAAAATGTGATGCACAGTTTCGATATAAATCTATTCATGCAATATCAATCGAGTCTTTTGTAACAGAGGTGTATACTTACAAAGGTAATTGGGTAAACATAATAAACTTAAAACTTATGTCAACATTCCTTTTCATACATAACTTTACCACGTGATCTGTAAACGAAAACCTATGTATGTATTTCTGTTGTATCATTGAAATGTTCACTTCATAGCTTGAGAAATTATGCTTCCACAAGTTAAAGATGGTGACAGTTTTGAAAATAATGAGCTTTTAGTAGTATATCAAGAAGTACTGCAGCGGAGAACTTCATGGTATGCATTTTCTTCTGTCTTTATAGATTCTCACTGAACTATCTGGAATGTATACTTTTGGAAGTGGTTTTGTCACAAGTAGAAGAGGAAAGGCAAATTTAGTATAATCACAACTAACATGCATATTAAAGAAAATGTGTAATGTAAATTTAAAACTAATAGCACACAACATAAGGGACACTCAGAAATCGAGAAGACAATCATAACAAGAGGGCAGAAGAAGAGCTATTAAGGATGGTTTCTGACCGCTGAAACGTGTTTCTTATGCTCAGACTAACGTTCAGATTAAATTATTTGTGATTTTCCATTCTCAGGAGCTTCATGAAAGGAAATACATTTTACCCCCAACACGACATTTCAAAATGGAGGGGAAAAAACTGGTACACAACTGCGCTTGTTAGCAAAGATTCCATTGCTGAGATTATCAGCAAAAAGGCATTGGCCATACAAAATTTTAAATTCATGTTGGATCCTTAGTGCTCTAAATTATTAGGCTCATGAAAGAAAGCAATCTTTAATCATCCTTGTTTCCTGCAGACACCGGTGAGAGAGAGAGAGAGAGAGAGAGAGAGAGAGAGAGAGAGAGAGAGAGAGAGAGAATTTGCATCCTTGATCGATTCCCGCAATCACAGTTGAAGAACTTGGAGCAGAAGTTTACCAGACGAGGAAGATATGGAACGACGTTTGCCTTAAACACAATATGATGCATCGGAGTGAGAACTGAGGAAAGACCTGAAAGCCTCTGTATCCTTTTTAGCGCGACTTTCTCACCTACTGGGTCCTCAGTACACTTCCTTATCCATCTCCAGAGGGTCGTTAAGAAGTTTAATCCCGTAAGGAACAGTATATTAATTCTGCTCCTCCGGTGTTTGCCGAATACATTAAAATTTTAGTACATAAGTACAACTAAAACTTTATTGTTTATTTTTAACATAAACATTCCACAAGGCTACAAGTACTTATATGTTTATAAGCCACAAATGGAAGTATCATAATGCAGTAAAAATGAATTGATTCGAAAATATCTGTCAGTTATGTCAAGGAAAATTTTTTTGTGAGTTTGGGATTGGAAAGCAATCGGTTCCATAGATTGCTCTGCTAACTGTATTCGGATCTTTTATGAAACTGGAGTTTTTGGAAGGACAATTGTAGTTCCTATTAAATTTTGCTACTTTCCCATTAAAGAATTACCGAGAAGCAGAAGCAATATTAGGAGTAATAGTAGTAGTGTATTACAATATTAATATGTTTTGTAACTACCGTTTATAATAGTAGTGGCATCACTACCTGTAGATCTATGGTCTTATCGATATACAGTAATGTGTTAATCTAATTCAGTATGGGTTCTACCACTCCTTGCATACTGCTCCAGTTTCTTCCAGAACTTGCATTAGACAGAGCAGTAATCAGATGAGTAGCATCACTTCCTTGACAAGGAGAGAGAGAGAGAGAGAGAGAGAGAGAGAGAGAGAGAGAGAGAGAGAGAGAGAGAGAGAGAGAGATGGCTTTAGTGAATATTTGCAATATTCAGTTAACCTGGTCCTGGTAAAGAAATCGTGCCCCCCTTAAAAATTCATGTATGGACTTTTGTAATTTGCTATCTGCATATTTCAAATTCATCTCTCTCTCTCTCTCTCTCTCTCTCTCTCTCTCTCTCTGCTGTTATCGTCTATGCATTTTTCCAGACGCAAACTGTAACCGAGTATATCGTACCCTGAACCCAACAACCAAAGGTAATGAAGATAAATGTGAAGACCCACAAGCCTTCCACCTTCGACGAATGGAAAAGGAGTCTGTATATCATGCACCTACCACGACAAAGTTAAGTGGGGAAAATCTTGACGGTCGGTCGTGTTTTAATTTTTCCTCTTGATAGACATTTTTTAATTTCCTTATCACGAGATGGACACAACTCACGTTTTCAATGTTAATTTTTTAAATATTTCTTAGTGATTTTTATCACCTACAGTTTACGTATGTATATATTTTATATTTATTCCCAATTTGACTTTTGCCAATGTATAAGTATATGTCTGAGAAACTCTTTAACATCTGCTCTTATTCCTTTAGCTCCCTAAATCTATCTAATAATTTTTATATCTTATATATTCGCCTCTTGCGGCACATTACAATAGAGTAGACATAACCTTTGGTGTCAGAGAACTTTTCGTTTTCTCTGGTTAAAATTTTTCCTCAATCTGGCGTTCAGTTTAATTAATCTTTTTCTCAGTCTACTGACTGAGTCGATTATATCAGTAGTTTAAGTCCCTCCCTCTGCTGCTAATTATATCTCTTAAATTTGCTAGGAATTGCCATGCTTATTTTCTTGGAATGGGAATGAAAGCTTTTCAACAGTAGAAAAATCGAAAATCCTGATCTTGTGCATTGCTGAAAAAATTAAATAAAAAATAAATAGCTTGCTCTCCTAATGATCAATACTATTCTATGGGAAATCAGTTCCATCTTAATCATACTTTCAGAATTCCAATGCTCGTTTTAAGTCCAGCAAAGCTTTTGTTCTGCATTGTATTCTGCATGAATGGTTATGAAATTTAGATACAGATCAGCTATTTTTCTTCTCTATCTCTTTCATCTAATTGATAAGCCATGCCCTTATGCTTCCTGATGGGAGCAGGTCCAGGTTCAGTGTATCTTTCCAAAAAATGTTTAATTGTATCTTTGCAAGCCTTATTCATGCCAGATCTGAATACTGCTATTGTATTTTGACCTCATACTTTTATTACAGGGTTATATCAAAGGTTAATCATGTGACTAATGACATCATTCTGAACTCTTACTAATAACTTTTTTTTCAGCACAGAATGCTGGCATGTCTTACTCTCTGCAATTGGCACAATGTCGCACACTATTGCGCTGAGCTTAAATATAAAGGAAAAAAGGTCAACGAAGCAGTGGTTGAGTTTAAATGATTCCAGAAAAATGGTGAGGTCTCCAAACAAGGTTTGGTGGACCCTTTCCTATTCTCTTTTGGAAGAGAACGCCTTTCATTTTCTTGCTTTTAATTCTGCAGTTGAACCGAATAGCGTTTTTATTTAACTTAAATATAGATTTTTCCACAAATACTTGTAGAAGAATAACTACCTATTTTATAACGTCTTTATAAAGCTTTTAATATATATGGGATGTAAAACACTTGGTAGCAAAATAAATTATGATTATTGGAGCCGCAAACGTCTACCATAGCCGCACTATTGCTGAGATGACGTCAGGCTATGATACTAAGTAAAGAAGGAAATAGAAGCCCCTTCTTCCTAAAAAGTACATTTCTATCCCTCCCAAAATAGGCCACCATGTTGCCATTCAGCGGTTCTGCCTGTGATAAGTTTTTCATAAAAATCAATGCACAACTCTTCGTAATTCTGTTAACTAACAAACAAACGAACCGGACCAAAAAATAATATACTTCTTTTATGGAAAAGTCCATTGACTTTTAAATACTGGACGGGATTTGTCAAATACATTAAAATGCAAAAAGAAAAAAAAGGTAACAAATAAGTCATTTACCAAACGATTTCATGTGATCAGACTCGTTGAAATTCTTTAAGGTTTCAAATCCTGAAATGAGACCGCTAATAAATTTCTAATATTTAAAGATTTGAAAATATTTACGAAGAATAAAACAAGAAACATTTCCTAATGTGCTTTCCTATTTTCTGCGCTTGAGGTCGATAAAATTTCCTTGAATTTACTTCTCTCAGTCACACCTTCCACTTGTATTAGCAAATTCATCTTTGTCTTCCCGGATCTAAGAGATCGTATACACAACTGGAGTTCAAGTTTTTATTATTATATCATTAAATGTCATTATATACATATATATATATATATATATATATATATGTATGTATATATATATGGTGTGTGTGTATTACTATATTGTGACCGGAAATAGTGAAATTCCACAGTTATGTGTCAAAGCAAAAAACTGTATATTGAAACATGTCAGAGAATTAAAAATGGGATCTTGCGACTGTCTGTACGAAAATCGTCTTCAGGATCGTCGTGCACTTGATCGAAAGCTTCCATTTTTTATTTGTTTACTCTATGGTTTCAAAATACAGTCTTAGTTTTCTGTAAAAGAAAATATTGAGGTGGGTATCTGTCTGTCAGTCGGCACTTTTTTTGTCCGCCTCAGATCTTAAAAAATTACTGAGGCTGCATATTGGTATGCTGATCATCCACCCTCCAATCATCAAATAAACCAAACTCCAGCCCTCTAGCCTCAGCACTTTTTTTATTTTACTTAAGGTTAAAGTTAGCCATGATCGTGCGTCTGACACAGCTATAGGTGTCAACAACACAGGCCACCACCGGGCCGTGGCTGAAAGTTTCATCAGCCGCGGCTGAGAGTTTCATAAGCCGTGGTTGAGAGTTTCATACAGAAAACTCGATTGCGCCGAAGAAATTTCGGCGCATTTCTCACTCGTTATTTACGTACATAATTGTGGCCTCTACAAGTACACACAAACACTCCAAAGGAAGCGATCGGTGATTTGATGAAGACACTGGTCTGGGGGCGACGATGATTTCTCTAAATGTGACTCAAGATTATGATAAGAAATAAACAAGCTGATACATTAATAGAGAAGCCCATTGTCTCCAAGTATTCACGTAATATGTAAATATTTTCTAATAAGATATTAGTTTTGCATTTACTGCGTTCATCTTAACATTTTGGAATTCCAGTAAATTTTTAAATGTTATTAGTATGCCCTATAATCACCTCTGCTGTGCAATGCAACCATCTCATTCACTTTGGAGAGTTTGTTTGATAAAATTCATTCTTAATGTAATTTATTCACCCGATAGAATTGCACTTAAGTTGCCAAGAACTCATTTCACAGTGTAAAAAATGGCCAACTGTGTGCGCATGTTTATACGTGAGTCTCCCTCACGCACATGTTTACAGACCAGTTAGCGGGAAGACAGCGTTCCTCAGAACCTGAATACTGGCACCAAAGCATTTATCTTTTCTTCACGGCCACTCAGCTACTCTCTTTGATCATTCCTAACTTTCGTTAACCCGTTAGTGTCCTCACTCGTGCAGTTTGATCAGTGGTTTCCTCAGCTTTCAACCGAGATCATTGTCCGCTTTTAAACTGGTTCCTAAAATCAAACGGATTTTAGAGCCTGTAAACAAAGTAGTAGAGGTTGATAAGCGTCGGATCTTGAAGAGCAAATTGTATTACTCAAAAATGATTAGGGCTGCGAAAATATGACGCGTTATCACTGCAGTTTTCTTCTATTTTCTCTTTATTCCCATAATCATTAGCAGTTGTAAACTTGTTTTCATTACGATTTCCTCTCTCTCTCTCTCTCTCAAATTAGCAATTTTCCGATACTGTATCTCTCTTGTAACATATACTTATGATTCGTTGTAATATATACATACGTACACACACATACACACACACACACACACACACACACACACATATATATATATATATATATATATATATATATATATATATATATATATATATATATATATATATATATATATACTTGAATTTGTAAAGTTGATCTCTACATATGTAATCACGGTTGATTTCTCCATTTACAAACGTTCAGTGCTTGTTCATGCCAACGATCTGTTCATCCAAAGCCTTAGTACATACTGGAATGACATTTCTGTTTAAGCACCGATTACACTGCTTGTGATGCTGTCTGGATCATTGTAAATATGTCGGCTTTAAACGGATGCAGTATAAACGTCATAGAGCGTGCTACATCTCTATAAAAGCAATGCACTGGACATATCGGGTATTTTAGTGCGCTTTGGCCTGTCATCTGATGTTAAGAGCATACAGCGAAGTAAATATGCATTAATATTTTATGTAGCAAACAATGCATAAGTTATCAAGTTAGAATTACTGATAGGGAAAGCCTTTGCTGAAAGTATGAGAAGTAAAAAAATTCTGGAGATGGCTTAAAAAATAAATGAGAAAATACGACCCAACGACTGACAAATGTCCTGTCAGAAAGAGGATATCCTTGTAATTAAAGAGGGTAAAGTTGTGTTGTCAATAAAAGTTGTTGCAATGATCATACTTATAATATTTCTAAATTTTCTTCCATCTAAAATCCCTCTCTATTTTCTCCATTGCATCTCTTACTTTTTGTTTTCTATTCTTTATAAAAAAACTTTTTCCTTAGATATCGTTCTTTCCGGAGAGTGATGTTAATCTTCTCTTGAATGTTAAAAATAAAAATTAACTCCCTTCATACAAGCATTCTGTAAGTTTCAATTCTTTCTATACCCTATGACTCCATCTTCCTGGTGTCTATTTACTCTCAAACCTTTCCTCATAAGTACTTTAACCTTTTTCCTGGTACAAACAATTTCCAATTCAGTCAGTACCTCTCTTGTATTTTTTCTTCACTATCCAAAGATGAACATCTGCCAAAATGAGTAATTCCATACCCCGGTTACGAACTATTTTCTTATCCACTACTCTGAACCTACGTCTATAATCTTTCATTTTCTCATCATTCCGACCATGAAAGTTTCAAATAAACAAGGAGGAACGACAAAGTTGTCTCAGACCCACTTTTACCCCAGATCAGTCACTCTCCTAATGACTTCGAGATAGAGTGAATGAAGATTTTGGTAGGATAGTTTACGGCTAACTGATATCGATGATTTGCAAACATTTAAACTCACCTCACATAGTTATTGTTATCTGCTAGATAACGAAATGATAAATTAAAATTGAAATATCAAAATAAAACACCCCATCACAGTAGATATTACGTCTAGAATAAGAGATGATAAGCAAAAATCTAGATATATCAAAATAAAAGCCTTCATCCTAGCTATTACTTTCTACAAGGGGAAGCAGTAACGGGAAATTCTAAAAATTAAAATACACTTTTTGTGCTGAATTGATACATTTAAGCTCGAACGTAAAGAAGAAAATTTGCAGAGTGAAGTAACATTATTTACTGAACAAATGTTAACATTCAAGAGAAGATTAACATCACTCTCCGGAAAGAAAGATATCTAAGGAAAAAATTATTTTTATGAAGAATAGAAAACAAAAAGTAAGAGATGCAATGGAGAAGACAGAGAGGGATTTTAGATGGAAGAAAATTTAGAAATATGACTATAAATATTATGAGTGTTCAGTACGTGTCTGTCTACTTGTGTTAAAGAGAAGTGGAGGTATTTACTGATTAATATACTTATTGAAATTAATAATTCAATTAATACAGTTAAACAATTTGAATAATATAGACATAAAATAATGTTCTGAAATGAAAGGGAAATATAATGACATAATGACTGACACCAGAGTACCGTAAGGAACGAGAGGAAAAGCGTGAAGGAAAGACAAACCAAGAACTGGAGCGAAAGGCGACCCGGACACCCGAGAAGGAATCCGCATCTAATTAACTGGATAATACTGTGCGTCGTCAAAGCCATAAATATTATCCAACTAATAACCAACAACTCGCAGCTATAACGGTATCACCGTGGGGGTGTCTCTCTACGCCCCTCATCATTCTTATTAA
This sequence comes from Macrobrachium rosenbergii, assembly GCF_040412425.1. NCBI lineage: Eukaryota > Metazoa > Arthropoda > Malacostraca > Decapoda > Palaemonidae > Macrobrachium > Macrobrachium rosenbergii. Next base: position 66,598,384 of record NC_089748.1, read on the forward strand.
TATTATGATTACTGTTGTTATCAGAACTGTGATTTTTATTTGTTATCACAGATAAACGAATATTAACATCAGATTGTTTCATGACAAAAAAAAAATGCTGAGACATGTTTTCTTCTCGTTCATTTTGAGAAAAAATCTAGCAGATTTAGCAGTCTCTAAGCCACGCAGAAATCATCGTGAACCTCTCAATTGACACTGAAAATTTTGCAGGCTCGTTGAGAAAATGAAAAGCGAGACAGAGACAAAAGGACAAACAAATCAAAAGGTAGATCTGGTACTTCACTGGGGGAATTCAGGCAAAAAAAAAAAAATCAAAAAAACTCGTATTGAATAATTCAAAAATATCATTTCCTCGCTAAGTAAGCTTCCAAAGATGACAGTTCCCACGTGCGAATAAAGATAAGCAAAACAAAATAAAATATACCGATGTCAATTTATATATAAAAAATATAAGAATAAATACATGTGTTAAAAATTTCTGTCGAAAGAATCGAAATTGTGTTCGGTGCTCTGAAGCTGCATTATGACCTCCCTTCAACTCTTCAGCATCAAAATCCGCAACGCATCATCAAACTCGCGTTCCACAGCTTTGCATCAAAAGAAATAAATGACCCCTGGTAGCTGGTATAATGGAACCTTAGAGCCTCCCGAAACCATGAGTGTTTGCTTTTCTCCACAAAGTACATAAGGAATGCGACGGCGAGGACTGGGTTACATTGTGATGGAAAAGGGTGAACAAACTACTTTTAGGGAAGTGGAAATTCCAGTATAATATATGGAAATCTCTATGAGGAAGCATAATACAGTGAAAAATAAAACGTGGTGTCAGTACAAATAGAAATAAAAAATTCGTGAGCTCTTAAAATAGCTTTCGGTGTGGATAACCTCGTCACCTGAACCTGTTAGAGAAATGGAACTGGAGAGAGGTAAAATGATAAGGACTAATTATCATATATTTCAACACTATTAGAAACAAGAGTTGCTATATGAGGTCAGACCGCTACAAGAGACAGACAGAAAGACAAAGTTTCTTATACGTTTCTTAAAGTTTCTTTCTAAAATCACCAAAATAATTTATCGAAAAACTTACAACTAAGGTGTTCTAAATAGACATCGCACTTATGGATATAAATGTTTGTTTACGATTTGTTACGAGGTATATAATGCCGATACTTTCCCCCTGACTTTTCCCACAAAGGGGCTACGAAAATCTCTCGACGGCTGCACTTTTGAGGCGCTCTTTCGGTCCCAAAGGTAGATGGCGTAGATGTAGGTTCCTCCTTGGCTGAGCTATTAGCTAGTATGTACTCGGGAGTTCCGAGGAGCGAATATTTTCCGAACATACCAACCATCACTTATGCCAACAGATAGGTGATGTCTTTATTTACATTATGAATCAGCAGGAACCTCAGTCTCGTATTTAAATTCTATCGGAAATAAGCAGTCCTTAGTTTCGTATTTCTATTTACACTTAGCTCATGGGTGTTGGAATATGATTTAATGCCAGTGTTCTTTCTCGTTATGTCCTTCCAACCTTTACGTACTGCTGCATTTTGAGTAGCCTACAGTCGGTGGGAATTAGATAACATCCATCAACTTCATACCAAGACCGCGTGACAGACGTATGAATTCCAAGGAAAAGAAAGAATTCAGTAATGAAAATGCGTAAAAAATAACAACGACAGCAACAATATTCTCGCAATATAGCACCGGAATAAATGCATCTCAGCTTACAGGCCCAGGGAATAGGCCATAGAAAAAGTAACAAATGTGCCGAAGTTTCTTCGGCGCAATCGAGAGTTTTCTGTACAGCGTATAATGCTGTATGAAAGTCTCAGCCACGGAACATGAAACTCTCAGCCGCGGCTCATTAAACTTTCAGCCACGGCCCGGTGTTGGCCCGTGTTGTTGGCACCTATAGCGCTCACAGAAGCACGATCATGGCTAACTTTAACCTTAAATAAAATAAATAAAAAAAACTACTGAGGCTAGAGGGCTGCAATTTGCTGTGTTTGATGAATGGAGGGTGGCTGCTCAACATACCAATTTGCAGCCCTCTATCCTCTGTAGTTTTGAAGATCTGAGGGTGGACAGAAAAATGCGAAACGACAGACAAATAGCCATCTCAATAGTTTTCTTTTACAGAAAACTAAAAACCGTGGAAGGGGTTTCCCCCTGTGATACCTACGAAGGCTCTTACTGCAAGTCAGACTTGTTGTCGCCCCAGATACGAAATCATCAAGACTTCACTCAGGGAAAATTGAAAACTGCCCATTACTGTTAAAAGAATTTACCAGTTTAAAAAGAAAGTGTAGGTACGTCAGTATCATTATTCGTACTTTGGTCAAACTTACTCACATCAACGTTTACTACATCGTCGTAACCAGGGAGTTCTTCCACCAGTATACCGATACCAGATAAGAAATAAATAATAAAAAAAGCGAAAGGATGGTTGGTTTAAAAAAATTAGAATTAAATAGAGTTAGAAATTAAAATGAGATAGAATCAGAAATATCGGTAATTTTTAATGAGAGAGAGAGAGAGAGAGAGAGAGAGAGAGCGCAATTGGATGTTGTCTGGCGTCGTCATTAAGATGGAGAGAGAGATATTCACGGTTATAATAATCATAAAGGAGTTTACGGAAACAATTACAATAAGTACATCCGACACTTCTTTCAAGTCTCTCGCACAACAGTAAGACCAGTGAAGACAAAGAAACAAGGAACAGAAAGCTGAGCGATAGGTAAAAAGAAAAAAAAAGTGGGGGCTCATGTTGCCCAGACTGATAAATTACTTGCAGAGACGTAAAACGGCATGGATTAAAAGGCCTTTAAAAGCCACTTGTAACCGTATATTAGAGCTCTTGTGATAAATGGTGTGTGTGTGATAATGGCTCTAGATAACCGTGTTCGCCTATGAAACCTCAGCTTATGAAAGCTACACTGGCGAATATGTTGAACCTTTACAACATTCCTATTTTTTTAAGCTATGCATAAAAGCTCTACCTTTAATATTAAATAGCTCTGGATGACCAACGCTTTAGTCTTCTCTTGGGGAAATTAAATGTTCACGTCTTTTCCTTACACTAGGTGGTGATATATTGTTGAAACAGGAAATAATCATAATACACGAAAGTTTTTATGATAACAAAATCAGAAAAAATAAGCAAAATAAGAATTTTGATTAATGTATCACCAATAACCACAGTGACCTCTTAACCCTGTACCAAGATTCAGTTTGATACTGTGATACTGGGGCTTAATTTCATCTTCCATACTATCTCCGTATCAGCTGATTCAGTGAAAGAAATAAAAACACTCTTGCATCCAGGTCATGCTGTGGGAGACCGCCTGTGCCGCGAACGCATAAAAATGTCCCTCTTAGTGCAGGAAAGGGAAAATCAACGAGATATACAAGCGCTTGAGAATTGCTTTCAGCAATGTTGGAATGCAGTTAAACCCGTTGGCAGATGAAAGGTGTTTGTTTCTTGCATGTTTGTCTCACTTATTTGAAAACCACTTTGGAGGAATATACAAAAGGCAGTTTTATTGCTTGGTTCTTTTTCATGTTCTTCGTCAAAGTTCAAAAACAAGCCTCAATAGATAAAGCTTCACAGATATCCAGGAAAACTCATAAGAGAGTTTTTGTTCCTATTGTTATGTGTTCTCGTATTCTGCTTTATTTCTCTAGCGTCATGCCTTTGGCATGAAATAAAAATGAAAATTCTGTATCCTTTTTTAGTCTTTATTTCTTCGTTATCCCATCCATTCTTTCTTGATGCTTCGATTTTTGTTTATTCATTATTTCTGCTCTGTCATATTTCCCTTTTATCTGGATATATTTGTGATATTTACTTGTATTCTTGAATGACTTCTAGTCGCTCAAGATTTAATGTTCTGGTTCTTTATATTTATACTCTGTAAAAGCTGTGTCTTATTTTTCCTTTCAATCATCATCCTCCCTTCTAATTTCATGCCTTTGGGTTTTTTAAGGTCTCTATTATGTCTTTTATTCAGTATAAAGGATGACTGACATAAATTCCTATTTGATACTAGCGGCTAGTCTGACGTGCTGGGTCAATTTCCAGATTTATATTACTTTTCCAGGCATAAGCAAATAATTCATATATACCATGTATTTTAAAAATGAAGAAAACACCACATACATGTGATCTATTCTAAAATAGGCTACTTATTCATAGTTTTACTGCAATACATGGACTTGTTTTTTAATTTAACCCACTTTAAAAAGTTGTGATGAATAGCGCTTTCCTTAGTCTGTCCTCGCGATTGTTGGAGACAAGGTCTGTGTAACATCCTGTTATCATTACACCACAGCCAGCGTTTATCCGACATCAAGCACCGAATTCTCTATATTAAAGAACTCTCTCTCTCTCTCTCTCTCTCTCTCTCTCTCTGTTTCAAAGGAGCCATTTACTGATATTCGCTGGATAGACAACTCTCCCGGGTGACGAATCTTGATATAAAGCCAAAGGACTCCTCCTTCAAACTTAGTTCATTAATATAGAGACAATTGGTGTCAGGTCGCTCTCCAAGGGGAAGCTAAAGGACAGGGGATATGCGAAGGAGGACAGAGCTGTAAAAGGCTGGAAGTCACAATATAATAATGACACTGTACTTGAAATTGTTACCTTTAAATAAAGCAGAGGACTTCTTGAAGAGTGAATGCAAGGGAACCCTAATAAAGGTGCACGAGTAGCGAAATGATATGGGGCACTCAGTAGTCATTAAATTTCCCAATCCCTAACACTGCTTTTCTACCCGAGCTGAATTAAAATCAGGACCACCATCGGAACCCAGGGCCAACTCTAGAGACTGTGATGAAAACTCGTCCAGAATTCTGTGCAATACCTTTTTAATGGAGAAACAAACGCACTTACAAAAGGACAAATCAATGCGAAAGCCAATCATTTACGAAAATTTATATACTAAATTATTTTACTGATAAACTGGTAGCATTCTGCTAAAAGTTAACTACGGTGACTGAAAACAAAAGGAAAAATATTTCAGTCTTCTCTAACTAAAGATCTGCACTTTACAGATATAAATAAATTAAACTCTTCTAACCAACCAAACACGTTTATCAATATCTATAGTACTGGATTTTTTTTTAAAAGCTTCTATAAACAGTGTAAGCATAAAACAGCCCGATGTCATAAAAACAATCTACCAATTGTAAAAATAAAAAAAAATAGCTACCCGATAAGGATAAAGAGTTTGGTAGTAAGAATGAACAAAGAAAATATCCGAGTATTTTCCATGAATAAATAAAGGAAAATAACGGCAGATGATAAGAAAGCCTTAATGGTGGGGACAGAGAGGAAGAGATAAGACTAGTGAAAGTTTCTTTCAGTGAAACGCATTCCATTAGGCATTGACTTGTGCTCCTCTTTCAAAAAGAATGCTTTCATACAGCCCAAAGGCGATGATCCAGTGCCTTCATGCTTTCATTTCGAAACGTGAAATGCAGTGGACGCTAGCTAGATTTTCTGTTTGAGAAGTTAGTTGACCTTCTATGTGTGTAATCCATTGATTTACTAAGCAATGTCCTCAGTATTTATTTAGAGCTCTTCGTTTATCAGTCAGTAGTAATATTCAATAGTATGGTCGATATCTTCTTCTTAATGAGAATTGTGTTGGTGAATAACATGTCGAACTTAAGTCACATACGTCCCTTATGATTTGGCAAAGGAAATACAAGATCTGCATCCTGGTAACAGGCGTTGGGTTAGCTTGCAAAACCCAAATACAAGATCTGCATCCTCGTAATAGACGTTGGGTTAGGTTGCAAGACCCAAATGCAAGATCTGCATCCTGGTAACAGACGTTGGGTTAGTTTGTAAAACCCAAATACAAGATCTGCATTCTGGTAATAGACGTTGGGTTAGGTTACAAAACCCAAATGCAAGATCTGCATCCTGGTAATAGACGCTGGGTTAGGTTGCAAAACCCAAATGCAAGATCTGCATCCTGGTAATAGGCATTGGGTTAGGTTGCAAAACCCAAATACAAGATCTGCATCCTGGTAATAAACGTTGGGTTAGGTTGCAAAACCCAAGTTAAAACAAGGAGCTGATAGGTAAGGTACCGTAACATCAATCTTGCTGGGAAAGTCAAAATGAATTACACCCTTAAATAGCACTAATGGTTTGGCTTTGTCCGTAGTTTTGTTGTGTCATTTGTTCTTTTCATTCAACATTTTCACACATGGTCTGAGTTTGGCTTGGATGAAAAAGTTATATTTTAGGATTATTCTTGAGCTGGGTGAAATTAGGCAGCAGTTTAATGTGGCTTTTCTATCCTTGTATCTAAGTTATCTGACAAAGTATGGCAGGTTCTTTCCATTTGCATTTAGGGTGACAAATTTTTGCCTACTTGTTATCTGTGCCTAACTTCCTGTTGACCCTTTTGTGCCGATTGTGAGAATAACACGTTCCAGACGCACGATCACGGCTAGCTTTAACCTTAAAGAAAATAAAACTACTGAGGCTAGAGGGCTGCAATTTGGCAGGTTTGATGAGTGGAGGGTGGATGACCAACATACCATTTTGCAGCCTTCTAGCCTCAGTAGTTTTTAAGGTCTGAGGGCGTACAGAAAAAGTGCGGACGGACAGACAAATAGCCATCTTGATAGTTTTCTTTTACAGAAAACTAAAAAACGATCAATAAGTATCATCTAAAATTCGGCCCATTAAGATTGACTTGGATAATGACAACAATCCATCCGAATGCATTGGTAAATAGAGGTTCCTAAATAAATCTAAATGGCATCAGAGCTAGTAAATTATACAACAAATGGAATTGACTACCATTAACGTTTCACAAAAGCAGGTGCATTTTTATTTTGCTGATGGAATATATGAACAACCAAGAGAGAGAGAGAGAGAGAGAGAGGTGAGAGAGAGAGAGAGAGAGAGAGAGAGAGATTGTTGCACAACGAACCCAGCTCCTAAGGTGCTTATGAGATTAAACCCGCCGAGTCAATATTGCGTTTGAAAATAGAGATCCGCAGTATCGCAACGTCTTCCACCAAAGAAACGTCTTATTACGGACCTTTGAGGTCGGGGCGCGCCTTGTGAATGCGCATATTTTCACATCTGCTCTTTGCTCCGCTGGCACATAAAGGCGGCTTCTTATTTCCTTTCATGCTCCTTTGTGGTTTCCTTCTTGCATTTCATAACTTTAATGTGGCTACGCTTGTTTTGATCTTTTGTGAAAACAAATATTTTCTTTTGAATGATCATCATAATATATCGTAAATTTGTTTTAACTCTGCTTTGACGACCATCTGGTTTGGGCTGATTTTGAATAAGGAGGAAACAGCTTATTAATAGTCTTCTGTTTTATAAAAAGGATACTGTGACGTATTGTTCTTTTCTCTAGCGTCTTCATCTCATTTCCTCATCTATCTAAGATAGTTTACCTCCCAAGAAAAATCTAACTGAAGATAACACAGAATGCTTCTCGTTTCACTCATGGCAGACCGTATATTGAGTTAAATAAGTCAATAAGCGGATATAAGCAAGATTTCATGAGCAATTTCCTGTTCCTTGAAGAAATAAATAATAAATTTTCTCACTGTTTGCACGCAAGAAGCATCTTTTGCATTCTATTTGCGTTAATAGCAGATGACAATGATTTACTCACCACTAAGAACCTCTGCATAAATTTCTGTGGTCAGTTATCTCCTTTAGTAGAAGACTGTTAAGTAGCAATTAGCTGATGGAGTGAGCAGTTATATGATGCTCTTAAAAACATTCTGAAAAACGTGTGCAATATGCGAGAGATGGCAGATTTAAGTCTGCAAAGTGTACCAAAATCCAACAAGGCTGGCAGGTATTTGAGGTATTTTGCATTCTATTTGCGTTAATATATTTTCGAAGATGTAAAATCCATGAAATGACTTATAAGTAATATAAAACTTTCGGTCAAAGGCCAAGCACTGACACCTACTGTACTTGGTCAATGAGTGCTGAAAGGAAAATTGAGAGTGAAAAGGTTTTAAAGGTGTAATGGGAGGAAAACCTCGCATTTGCACTATGAAACAATTGTAAGGAGAAGAGGGAGAGTAAGATGGAAGAAAGATGAAATGAACGGAGTTATAGTAGAAGGGGGCGAAGGAACGCCGCAAAGATCCCTAAGTAATGCCTACAGCACACCGATTGAGGTGCACTGATGGCAACCCCCCCTCCCCACAACTACAGGGAACGAGATGGTTTATTTTTTGGTCTTTGATGTGAACAAGTTATGCATTCCATCGGGGTAGAATACGTAGGCATTGTTCCAAATCAATAACTGTATTATATGCTTTTAGAATTTAACTAATGAAGAAAAGCCTAGTTTGAGGGAATGGTGGTTCCATCAATTAGAAGAAAGACTTGAGTAAAAGTGTGAATAAGGAACCAGATCTAGCTTAATGAGGAAAACCAAATTCAACCATAAAAAGATGTAATACATTTCCCCGTATTAAACTACAAGTTTTGTAGTCAGAAATAAGGACATATATTAATAACGCAAGTACGAACTCAGGATGGATGCGAATCCTCCCTTCTACAAAGACGCAACATTTTTTAATTAAAAAATATTACACATCTAATTTAACACAAAAGTAGAGGGCTGTGATTGAAGGTAACAGGATGAGGACTAGCTTCAGATTATATTTCTATGTGCTCGTTTGTGAGAAAAATCCTGGTAACTCGAAGGTATGAAAAGTCAAAGCCCGTAAGGTTTCACCTCCGTATAGGCTTTCGAGAGCAGGTTAGGGAAGGAAAGAGCGATCAAATTAAAGAGGAGAGTTATCTCACCAAGGAATGCCTGAGGAGCCCGAAATTAATTCATATTTCCTCTCTGATGCTGCTGCACCTTACGTATAAAAACAAATAACCTTATGTCTCTCTCTCTCTCTCTCTCTCTCACAGAAATATCTTGCAAGACTCTCAAAATGAAAGTAGCATTCTCTAAATGGGTTGACTGAATGAAAAGTGCATTCATTTTCGGGGTTCTCTGAATGAAAGAAATATTTATTAAAATGATTTTCTGAGTGGAATATATCCCTATTCAAAATGTTCTGATAATGCGAAAAACATTCCCCCAAATGTATGTTTTCATTTGTCTCATGGAATGGTAAGAGCTTCTTCCCATCCTTGTCTCAGTTAGTTTTAATTAAAAAATTTTCCAAGACCTGGTTTTATTTTTGTTTGCGAGGTTCCAATATTTTTTTTATAATGAGAATTTTGTTGAATTTATTCAACTTGTTTTCTTTCTCCTTTTCTTATCACTTCTCATTTATTCATTCTCTGAGAATGCATTCCATTTATCTGTAGTGTCCTATTAAGAAAACATGCAGGTGCCGAGTTCAGATGAACAAATTCATTAAGTACAAAAATTTCATTATTCAAATGTGATGGTGGTTTTGGTAATATAAGGTCCGTTTCATAATAACTGCAACCAATTCAGACCACCTCCCCGCGCCCGCCAACCATGAATAACCTTATTAATATATTCTATGTATAGTTATGGAGCATAACTGTTCCGGCTTCCTAGACTTTTTAAGGGGTAATCTTCATACCCAAGGCGTAAATGCCAGAGCAGTCACAAATTGCTTTTCCAACATTTCCTGGTTGAAAAGGAAATCATCCCTAATTGTAAAGGAAATCATTTCGCTCGCTGTTCAAGATAAACGACAGAATTCCTCTATCCTGGCTGTACCCAGTTTTAACATTACGATACGCATATACCGCACCTTCAATGCAATGATAATCATTATGCCTAAGGTATGATTTACATTCGATTTTGGTTCCGTAGCACATTTAATTTTTTTTTTATTTCCATTATACTCATATCTACCGTAGAGGAATCATTTTTTTTTTTTAGAATAACTAGCAATATTTTGAAATAGATTTGAAAATGACGTTGAGTTTACTTCATAAATTTTATTAATCAATCCTCATTACGAATGCGATTGTAAGTGGATATTCAAAATAGACGTGAAGCTTAGCAGGAAAAGAAATGAAGAGTAACTTAATACGGTGCTTCTATAATTAGTTACAAATGTAATTCATCCTGAATTCCTAAAATTCATTCAGTGTCGACTCCGTACAAACTTTGAGACAGTCGAGTGTTTGTGGTCGTTTATTTCAAGTAATGGCTTTGTTTATGAAGTTTATGGATAAAAGCAGAAAAACAACGGTGGTAGACCAAGAGACACGGAGGAACAACAGACAATTATGCAGATATACAAATCATGCCGGAGACAAAAATCCGCGCGTGTGTGTGTGTGTGTGTGTAGAGAGAGAGAGAGAGAGAGAGAGAGATGGTGGGGGGGCGCAAATAAGGAAACATTTAAGATGAATTTAGTTTGTTGCCGAAATGTCTTGTATACGGCCGTTCTTATCGATTACAGCAATTTGACGGACGACAAAACGACGGTCATATTTGCACCATGAAAAACAACCCAGTTCCTCACCCACGAAAGAACTGTCAAAGGAAGAGGTAGAAGAACAATAAGCTTCAACAACTGTCTTTATAAACTTACAAATCCTCCATAAAAACGGGTCCTACAATTAGGAAACTTCGTTAACTTTGCGCAGTCTATTGAAAAATATCGGTTTTCTGAATACTTTGTTCCACGCTTTTGCCAAGCCAGAGGAAGCTTCCTGCTGCAACACAATAATGTTAGAACGAGGGCAAGAGAGAAGGGTGTTCCGGCACGATGACTGGCAAGAAAAGGTATTCGTCTGCAGAATAGAATGAGGTTTATGTCTGCAACTGGAAACAAATAAAAACAAGTAAAAAATGCGCCAAAGTTTATTCGGCGCAATCAAGTTTTCTGAACAGAGTATAATGCTGTATGTAACTCTCAGCCACGGCCCGGTGGTGGCCTGTGTTTTAGGCACCTATAGCGGCGTCAGACGCAAGATCACGGCTAACTTTAATCTTAAATAAAATAAAAACTACTGAGGCTAGAGGGCTGCGATTTGGTATGTTTGATGATTGAAGGGTAGATGATCAACATGCCAGTTTGCAGCCCTCTAGCCTCAGTAGTTTTGAAGAGGGCGAACAGAAAAAGTGCTGACGGACAGAAAAGTAGCCATCTCAATAGTTTTCTTTTACAAAAAACTAAAAAAAGAGATTTCCTCATTTCCCGAACACTTCGGCCATCGAGTATCCCACGGCATCCAAGCGGGAAGGTTATGAAGTATAGTGCATACAATGTAACTATACACACAACCAATTAAGTTCCCTTATCGGTGCATAGCATCTCTTACTTTCTCTGGTACACACAATATACTTGTATATTCTATCTCAATATTAGTGAGTAACTGAGAAGTGAAGAGAGTAAGATGAGATTTTACCCCCAAGTGGATTCTGAAGAGAACCACTGAATACATATTATCTGTTCGCTATCTCTTCAGCTAATTGATTTTGTAGCTCCTTCCAGTGTGGACTGGAAGCGGCATTCTGAACCACGTGGACGGATTATCCAAAAATAAATCCAGGGACTAATCTGAATGTCTCCTGTTTCTTTCTTTTTTTTTTTCTTATTTTATCAATAATGTTTTGAAATGTGAGGGACTGCCATTCTTTGCAAGCATGAACATTATACACTGAGTTTCACATATTTGTGGCGTAATTTATTTTATGAAACCGAGGAATCATGCCACTCTTCCCATTATCTCAACTACGATAATCCATTCAGGCACTTATGACAGATAAGGTTTTGAGGGTCGACCGTAACCATGATAGGAAGGGAGTCCTTTACCCGACTCGAGGAATAATCCTTATTGCAAGAGAGAAAATGAAACGTAGAGATGTGGAAGAGTAACATAATCCATAGAGTGTGGTCTTGATTAAAGAATACGAATGTCATGGAACACTTTAAGATATAATGATACAAGTTCAGCGTCCCGTGCCGTATATATATATATATATAAATATATATATATATATATATATATATATATATATATATATATATATATATATATATATATATATATATATATACATATATATATATATATATATATATATATATATATATATATCTGCAACTGCATTGTATTAATTATATATCAAAACGTTATGTGCATCACATACATAATTTGCAAGTGCAATAAATATAATTATTCAGTTACATAGAGGTAAAACATATCACTGTCTTGGTCCACGTTATAAAGGGAAACAGTTACAGCTATACAGTAAGCAGTCTTTTCTCCACTGTAATCCCCAAATCCCTTTCCCAAATACACAAACAAAATACAAGCTGCTTCAAAAGCGTACCTCAACCCGCAGTAACAAGCAGAGCGATGCAGGGAAGGGAAAAAAGTCCAGGGTAAAAAATGACGTCGTCCTCGGGTAAGTCGTACCCACGGAGGAGGAGGGAGGAGGAGGGATTTACTTCCTTTGTCAGCGAGAATCGAGCGGCAGTTTTCGAATCTTAAGAAAGCGTTGACTTCGAAACATTTATGGATCTCGAACAATATCAAGAGAGCCAAGACACCAGTTCGCCGTTCGCGCAGGAACATATGTACCCAGCTGACAGTGATTGTATTTTTGACCGATACAATAGCCGAAGCCGCCGGACAATCTCTTTTACCACGGGAGTGCCTTTATTCGTTCCATTTCCTCTGGCGTGTTCAAAAATTTAATTCAGTGGAATAAATTATTTTGCAGTTAAAGACTACAATTTACTCTGCTGTACTGATAAGTTAGAGGGACAAGTTTCAGTCTGTGTGGAACGAACTATTGCTATGTGGTAAGGCTTGAGCGGAATAAAACATTCTTATCGATTCGATGTTAACAGGACCACATTTCAATAAACGGTGACGTGAATATGACATAAATGCTAAAATCCTCAACCTCTTTGATCCGTAATCTACTACTTGCGTTCAGTCAGTACTTGCTATGTAAACCAACCTGCTTCCCTGACATAAATTTTTTTTCAGTTTTACCATGGTACATTGAAACCATGAATCTGCGAGTTTTAGCGTAAATATTCAAAATATTATGCGAACTCCCAATTGTGTCTGGATAGGGAAAACTTAACATGGTCTCTGTATTACGATAATCAATAACGTTTTTGGAGGTTTATTTGTTTTTAAAGTCTATTTGTTAATTCTTAGTGGTTTTTCTCCTATACATTTCATTTGATTTTGTACTGCATATTCAGTAACATATACATGATGGTAGGGTAAAAGGTGCCACTGGCGTCCTGAACATTTGGCGTCCTCACTTATTATTATTA